>NC_133770.1:8102589-8136144 GCF_003597395.2 Chelonoidis abingdonii
CCCCCGCCCCAGCTCCCTCCTCCTAAATGCCAGCGGCAACCGAGGCGGCCGAAGATCCAGCCTACGTGGTTGCTGCCGAAGAAAATGCCACTCCCGAAATCCTAGCGCCCTAGGCGAGCGCCTGGGTCACCTAAATGGTTGCACCGGCCCTGTGTGGGATACACTGACCTGTCTATCTGAACTTCCTTCAGTCCAACTCAACTTCTCAGGTGCGTACCACTGTGCTGAAAATCTCAACAGCACACCCATCATTCTCACTGGAAAATATTTCCTGATTCTAGGTATGATCGAAATAACATAAGCCTAATTTTCCATTGCCCGACCACATGTTTTGTCATTCACACCTGTGCAAAGGGAGTATAAAATGCTACTATTCTGATCTGGTAGCATATCACATCTGCTTTGCATACGTGCATTTGGCTGCACAAGGTGCTGGGCAAAGAGGAATAAAGATGTGGAAGAACCCAAGAGTCTTCCTTAAGGTATCTTCGCCTTTTCACTTCCTGATGGAAACAGGAAGTGCAGAGGCATGTAAAGTTGGGAAAATGTATTTAACAATGTAAGCATGGAATAAGTAAGCATTATGATTTATTATTATTTCATCAAGTATTGTTTTCCACACACAGAGAACAAAACACATTCTTTGTGTCTAAAGTAAGTTACACTTTAGAGTTAAAAAGACAACGCCAAAAAAGAACATAAGTAAAGTCTCCAGGACAGAGCACAGTGTGTGTTTCTTCTCTGCTGCAGTATCGCATTGAACAAAATGGCTGCCATCTCTGCAAAAGTTCTTAGAAATTTAAAGGTACAGTACACAGATATAAAGGCATTTAAGCTTCAATCTACGTATATCATATTAAGCATTAGTACCATACAAAGAGACAAAAGAAAACATGTTTCCTGAACTCTTGAGCTAATAATCTAAATGGAGTATAAATACAGGCACTCTGGCAGACACAGAGGAAAGTTCTCTTTTGGGGTCAATATTTCATTCCTTTTTTCATTGTAATGTGAGTGGGTTATATCATCTTTACTGAGGTGGATTAGTGTTTGTAGAGATAACAGGGCACACTGGCTCTTTAAGATGGTTTCCAGGCCTGAAAACTGAAGAAAGGAAGAGCTTCAAGAAGGATTAGAAAACATGCCTTATTGTGACTGAGTTCCTTGAGTCTATCTCGCTTACCAAAGCGGCAGTTAAGGGGTGACTTGACCTACCTGGGGTACAAATATTTGAGAATGGGCTCTTCAAAGGAGCAGAGAAAGGTATAACACGATTCAGTGGCTGGAAGCTGAAGGGAGACAAACTGAGATTGGAAATAAGGCATAAATTTTAAATGGTGAGAGTAATTAAGCATTGGAAAAAATGTACTGTGGGCCATCAGGGATACTCCATCACTGGCCATTTTTAAATCAAGGCTGGATGCTCTGCCAAAAGCTCTGCTCTAGGAATTATTGTGGTGAAGTTCTCTGGCCTGTGTTATACAGGAGGGCAGATGGCCACAATGATCCCTTCTGACCTCAGATTCTATGAAACTGCCCTGCTCATGGTTGCAGTCCAGATAGGTGCTAGGAATCATAGTTCTTGGGGCTGATGGGAATTTTAGGCCTTTACAGCTCGGCATCCTGGGAAGTGTGAGAAGCAGCACATTGATCAATATGGTGGACTGTGGTGTCAGCATCTCAGGTACCTAACTCTTTTCAAGTTTTTGTGGAGGTGTAACAGCAAAGGTGAGTTTTGAAAGAGGAGAATTGTTTAGTTTCACTGCATCTCCCAAACGGTAGGGACCACCTGGTGAGAAAGCAGTGCTTGGTAGGACATTTCACAAATGGACAAAGGAGACTGGCATCATGGTCTGATTGGAGGTGGGAGGCAACACCTTGATATTGAATGAGAGATCAGGTGGGGAGAGGTGGTGAAGGGCCTGAAAAGGGAAGACAAGCGGCTTATGGTTAAGGTTAAGATTTTGTCACGGGTACTTTTAGTAAAAATCAGGGACAGGTCACGGGAAATAAACAAAAATGCATAGACACCTGTGACCTGTCCCTGACTTTTACTAAAAATAACAGACAAAATGGGGCTAAGGGGGGATTAGAGCCCGAGACCTGCTGTTGGGGGGAGGGTCCATCGCCTATCACAGCGGCTGACAGCTCGGGAGTCACCCTGGCACCCATGGTGGCTCAAACTATGGGGTGCCCCCATTACCTGTGGTGGCTGGGAGGTCCAGGGTGCGCCTCTCACCTTGAGGTCTGGGGCCCGCAGCTGGGAGCTGCATAGGCCCTTGCTGCTCATGGCAACTGACAGCTGTGGGGGACCTCTGCTATCTACAGCAGCTCGGCGCTCCAGGGCCCATCGCTTCCGGGGCTGAAATGGAAAGTATCATAGAGATCTCTGGAAGTCATGGAATCTGTGAGCTCTGTGACATGATCTTAGCCTTACTTATGGTTAAGGTGATAGAGAAGTGAAAGGATGAAAAGAAAGGGGAGGTGATGTTCTTTGGTCGGACATGCCTGTTACACAGGGGCTAGTCTCTCAGGTGACTGATCATAGCCTTTAAAGTTGCCAGAGAAGTCCAGAAGGGTGTTCTGACCTGTGATTTTTGGGCAAGTTACTTCCCCATCCGCGCCTCTGCTTCCTTCCCCACCCTTTCTTTGTCTTATCTATTTAGACTGTAAGATCTTTGGGACAGGGGTGGCCTCTGGCGAAGTATTTAGGCGGCCAGGTCTCTTTTCTTGGTTGGGCCTCTACACACATGGGAAGAAGAACATTTTGTACATAAGATGAGGTAAGAGAGGAAGCCCATCCCCCACCTCCCCACCAGCAGGAGGAGGGAGTGGGATACTGATTTAGTGCTTTGCAGCAAGATTGGCAGCTAGCGCTCTTCCAGCCATATGCTTAATAATCGGATCTGCCTGTCACAACTCGCTGCGCCTTTTTTTTAATCACCCTCTTCCCAGACAGGGACATGCATCCTCTTTTCCCTCCCTTGGCTTGGAGGAGATGACTTGAGGAAGTGTGTGCGCACTCGTGTGTGTGTGTTTGTGTGTGTGTGTGTGTGCGTGCGCACCCACGTACTTCAAGGCACTGGAAGAGCAGCCAGGGTTGGGGAATTCATTGCCACTGCTAAAGAAGGCCTTAAACAAATGGAGTGAACTCTGTGCTCCAGCACACAGCTGTGTAAACTAAAACTGCAGGCTTGCTCTCGTGTGGCCTGTTACTTATGGAAAACGAGTGAGATATAGCTCAGCAGCAGGGGACTTGTCTGTCAAACGGTTTCACACTGTTGGTCAAACAGGGCTCTTTGAATGGAGAGGAAAAAAGATACTCCCTGAAACCAAGGCCTAATAAATTGAAGCCCTGAGCCTCTTACAGTCTTGGAATGATTACATTAATTTTTTTGCTACATAATCATCAATAAATCAAGCATAGCCCATTAAACAATAGATGCCTCGGAGGCCTCTAGTCAAATGTGCTTTCGATAAGAGGAAGGGATTTTTTTTTCTAGGGTTGTAACATTTTTCTTTCCTCTGTTTGTTTTTTCTAAGGGTCAAATAATGCTGTTAAAAGAGCAACTAATAGATAGAGCTATTTTTCCATATTCCTGTCACGGTGTTTGACTCTGGGAGATTTATGGGATAGCTTTTCCCAGTTCAACAATAGCATGTTTTGTTGTACTAAAGAGGTATTTTAACGCGAGTGGAGATTCTTAATAACTTCACTGCTGTCTCCTTTCCAGCCAGAGGCATAGCCAAGACAGAGAGCAGTACAAATTATATATACATACATATATATATATGGAGAGAGTATATATATATAATACATGAATCTGTGTCTCAGCAGTTTATTTTGATATCATAAGCTCTTCAGGAAGCTAAAGAGTTGGTATGCTTTGGCCATATGCCATGCTTCACCCTTTTAATAAGCCACCCCACACAGTTGCATTGTACATAGCAAGAGCTAAAAGTCATGGTCCAGATTCACAGCTGATGTAAATCACTGGAGCTTTGTTGACTTCAATGGAGCTATCTTGACTTACGCCCGCTGATGATCTGGCCCGATGTGTCCAAATATCATACAATTGTTACTCCCTGTACTTGAGGAGTAGCTTAGGCCAAGAGAGATCCGTGTAGCCTCATCCTTTCCCTAAAAACAAAACTACATTTTCACCAAAATAAAGCTGCAATCCTAGATATTAAAAGAGTTTCATGAGCCGCCCAGTGCCCATCGATTTTAATGGGATTCAGCTATCCAACTTCCATTGGCTTTCATGGGAGCTGTGGAGGCAAATGTCTGTGTAACTCTGGGAAAGCATAGGGGTTTAATCTGCGCAATTGCTAGAAATATCTCCGAGCCTCCATTGAGTACAGAATTCATTCACGCTCCTTTATCTCCAGCCTCAATTCCATATACCATCATGAATTTCTCCTGGGACTGCTCCCTTTGGAGCTGATCAAGGTTGTTCCTAAGTCAGCCAGAAGGGGTCACTGCTGAGCAATGTCAGACACACATCTTTTCCCACCCCACCCAGACAGACTGTGCTGCCTATGTAGCTCTCCCAATTCTAGCTAGTCAAAAGGAGAAAGAGAGAGAAAGTTCTCCAACCACAGGGCTGTCACACAAGCCCCGGGGTTGGTTTTGTTTTGTTCAACTGCTTAGCTTTGGTTGGGACTCAGGATTACTACTTGAGGCCAGCAGAGTCTGGCCTTTTGATC
The DNA here is from genome assembly GCF_003597395.2 of Chelonoidis abingdonii. Lineage (NCBI taxonomy): Eukaryota > Metazoa > Chordata > Testudines > Testudinidae > Chelonoidis > Chelonoidis abingdonii. The sequence continues at coordinate 8,107,300 of NC_133770.1, forward strand.
CAAAAGAAGCAGCAAGAGCGGTTGGTGGAGCAGAAGCGAAATCTGCTGGTGGAGAAAGTTCCCAAGCTTTGCAGAAGGAACTGCATTTCACCAGATAACTCCTTCCCCTTTCTCATGTTTTATTTATTTCCCTGGATAGTGCCTCTTCCCACAGGCCCCTTCTCCCACCCCTCTCCTGAGGATCCCTGGGAGGATGATGTGCATCATGCATTGTAAACAGGCCATCATTCAACACAAACCTACAGTCCAGATTAGAGACCCTTGTGGTTCAGTGCAAGTGAAAGTTACTGGCTTCTCGCCCCGACCACTAGTATCATCCTAATGGAAATCCCGATTGTCCCCTTCTGTTTGTGAAAGTGGAAAGAACCTTCCCTCCAGGGACGTCTTTCCCTGGTGAGGCAGAGGGAGACTGACATCTGTGCTGCCTCATCCTCCCCTGTCTGGAACCCTAGAGAAGCTCTTTCAGTAGAGCACCACAAAGCCATCCTTTGTGAAGAGAGCAGGAGGCCAGGTGCTTTCCCTGGGACTGGCCTCTGCCAGCCCCATGGGTTTCCAAGTGGAAATCACAGATAGTTAATGCTACTTGAGCTAGGCTTTTAGGGTGTTTAGAGGTGAAGTCCTGGCTCCATAGGAACAGCCATACTGGGTCAGACCAAAGGTCCATCCAGCCTAGTATCCTGTCTTCCGACAGTGGCCAACGCCAGGGGCTTCAGAAGGAATGCATAGATCAGGCACTCATCGAGTGATCCATCCCCTGTCATCCACTTCCAACATCTGGCAATCAGAGGCTGGGAACACCTGGCACATGGGGTTGCATCCCTAACCATCTCGGCTAATAGCCATTGATGGACCTATCCTCCATGACTTTATCTAATTCTTTTTTGAACCCTACTATAGCATTGCCCTTCAAATGCATCACTCCCATTGACTTCAAAGGGGTCAGGATTTCACCTTGGGGCTTTTAACTCAGGCTGATCTCAACAGCTGGGATAGATGGCAAATAGAAAGGCTGCCTCCAAGCTAGCCTGGATCCAAATCATAAAGTTCCTTAGAAGCAAAACCAATGCTTTGAACTGCACTGGGGGGGTGGGGGAATGCAAGCTGTAGTATGGAGTGTGAAACTAGAGAAAGAGGGTCAGGTTGCAGGGGGAACTTAGCTTGGTTTGGCACCAACGGCATAGATATGGAAGCAAGGGCATGGGTTGCTGATAGATGCTGAGTGTCTAGAGTTTGTGTAACACAGGCCTCCAGCATGCTTGATAAAGATTGCTTTCCTTCCACACTGTTTGCCTGCTGCAGACTGTTGAACACAGGTGCCATGCTTCCTGCCAGAAAGATCGCCCAGTAAATGGGTAGCCATCCAGAGGGATGCAGTGAGAATGTGATCAGCTTGAAGCCAATCTGATTGTGAGGGCGTTTCAGAAAGTTTCCTTTGAGTAAGCCCCCAAAATACCAACTATTGTACGGGTCCAATCCTCTTGTCCTTATGCTGGAGCACAAACTGCGGGGTCCTTTAAGGACTTCCTGGGACTATGAAGCTGAGATAGAAAGGTCTCAAGTTTTCCAGTGCTTTTGTGCATTTGTTTGAGCCTGATATAAAACTTGCCTCTTGGTCCCAGGAAGTCTTGTGGCTAACCTACTGGTTTCTGACTCAGAATGTGGGGCTTGAATTCCTCCTCCTATAGACTTCCTGTATGATCTTAAGTCAGTGATTTAGCTGCTTGGTGCCTCAGTTTCCCATCTCTACAAAGAAAATGCTTCTTTTCTCTTACCTTTTGTCTGTTCAGATTGTTGGGACAGGGAATGTCTCTTACTGCTGGTATGTACAGCCCCTAGCACAGCAAGCTCTTCAGTTTAGTAGAGATCTCTAGGCACAGCAGCGATAAAAATCAGCATAATGAAGTTCTTCTGTTTCCAGTCCCACCTGGGCCTCCAGAAATGCGAACCTGCTGGTATATACATAGTGCTTAAAATCGCCTTTTGGTTATCATGCTTGTTTTAGAAAGTTATCCAAACTTTCTCCAACTTGAAGTAAAAGTTCAGTTCGGGTTCAGGTTTAGTTCAAAGGCGGACAGGGAGGAGGTCTTATTTTTTCTGAGATAGTTTTCCCATCCCCACTCCAAACTCCTCTGAATTTGTCAGCAGGGTGCAAGACGGAGAGTGGAAGGAATGACTGACTGCATTGAATCAGAGCTGTAGCCTTACTGTCTGCCAAACATCAAGTCTTTCCCAGTCCGATCTGAAATCCTCCAAATCTGTTCATTTCACACAGCAACACCTCTAGCATCACTGCTTTTAGCGTGCACTGTGAAAGATCACATATATGGAGCCCGCAGTGGTTTCTCATGTGACACATGCTCCCTGTAGATATTAACTGACCTGTGGTCTGAACCCAAGGCACCCAAACAATTACGTCAGCTGGCGTCTGCTGGCGTTTAACAGTAGATGACATCCTGGTAGCGGGGGGAGAGGAGAGGGGACACATTAATTTTAACATTTGCACATCTCCACTCAAGCAAACTTCTTCTCTTGCAATCAGAAGTGTCTGCATCTCCCATGCTCTGCAACACTGAAATTGCTGCAAGCATGGGTGTATCCAATTAGTTAGAAATCACTTTATGGAACATCTCACTTCATTTCCACTGGACCTGAATCTTGTGTCCTGATGCTCTGGCACTTAAATAGGGGAGTGGGAGCAAGCATCTTGTTTAACATTCCATTTCAGAGTAAATGAGGTTTCTGCCGAGTGGATGATTTGTAATTAAACCCAGGAGCATGCATTCAGATGTGATCCAATAGCATGAATTAAATCCACTGCATGTGAGACTAGCCCACGAAATCACAGGTATCCATTATTCAAAGTGCTTTTTCTGGAGGTTGTGAAGAGGGAAAACAGAATGGTTAAAAATAGAAAGAGAAGGGGGTGGGAGGGTCACTGGGGGGCTCAGAAGAATATTGCTGGGAAAAGAAGTTTTTAATTTCTAAGCTTGAGACCAAAGGCAAAACAGTCTCGTCTAATAGACAGGACACTAGCCTAGGACTCGTGGTGCTTGGGTTCTACCTGTAGGGTATGTCCACACTACCCGCCGGATTGGTGGGTAGCGATCGATCTATCGAGGAACAATTTATTGCATCTCATCTAGATGCGATAAATCGATCCCCGAACGCACTCCCGTCAACTCCGGAACTCCACTAGGGCGAGAGGCGGAAGTGGAGTCGACGGGGAGCTGCGGCCGTCGATCCCGCGCCATGAGGACGGGAGGTAAGTCGATCTAAGATATGTCGACTTCAGCTACACTATTCTCATAGCTGAAGTTGCGTATCTTAGATCGATCCCCCCCATCCCAGTGTAGACCAGGCCTAAGTTCTACTGCTTAACTGCTGTGTCATCTTGAGAAATTCGCTTCACCCCCTGACCTGTACCTCTCTTGTGCAATTGGACTGTTAACTCTGCAGGGCAAGGGCTGTCTTTAATGACCTGAAAATCAAAAAGGGAATCCTACAAAAAAGAGAAACATGGAAAATCGCTAAGGATGAGTACAAAGAATAGCACAAGCATGTAGGGAAATATCAGAAAAGCCAAGGAACAAATGAGTTACATCTAGCAAAGGACATAAATGGCAATAATAAGAAGCTCTTTAAGTAAAAAGGAGCAAGAGAAAGATGAAGGAAAGAGTAGATTCTCAACTTAGTCGAGAAGGAGAGCTAATAACTATTGACATGGCTGAGATGTTGAACGAGTATTTTTCATCAGTCTTCACTAAAAAGATTAATGGTGACCAGATACTCAACACAATTAATATTTGCAACAAGGAGGAAGGAACACAAGCCACAATAGGGAAAGAACAGAATAAAGAGTACTTCGATAAATTAGATGTGTTCATGTCAGCAGGGCCTGATGACATTCATACAGGGTACTTTAGCAACTTTGGAATCATTAGCAACTACCTTTGAGAACTCCTGGAGGAAAGGTGAGACCTCAGAGGACTGCAGAAAGGCAAACATAGTACCTATATTTTAAAAGGGAACAAAGAGGACCCAGGGAATTAAAGACTAGTCTGCCTTTGATACTTGGAAAGATAGTGGAACAAATTATTAGACACTCCATTTGTAAGTATCTCGAGGATAATAGGATTATAAGGAATAGCCAGCATGTATTTGTCAAAATAAATTATGTCAAACCAACCTAATATCCTTCTTTGACAGGGTTACTGGTGTAGTGGATGAGGAAGCAGTAGATATAAGTATCTTGCTTTTAATAAGGCTTTTGACATAGCCCCACATGGCATTCTCATAAGCAAATGAGAGAAATGTGGTCTCGTTGAAATTACTATAAGGTGGGTGCATAGCTAGTTGAAAGATCGTACTCAAAGAGTAGTTATCAATGATTTGCTGTCAAAGTGGAAGGACATATCTAGTGAGATCCCAAAGGTATCAGTCCTGGGCTTGGTACAATTCAATATTTTCATTAATGACTTGGATAATAGAGTAGAGAATATGCTTATAAAATTTTCAGATGACACCAGGCTGGAAGAGGTTCCAAGCACTTTGGAGGACAGGATTGGAATTCAAAACAACCTTGACAAACTGGAGAATTGGTCTCAAATCAACAAGATGAAATTCAATAAAGACAAGTGCAAAGTACTACACTTAAGAAGGCGAAATCAAATGCACAGCTAAAAAATGGAGAATTAGCTGTCTAGCTAGTAGCATTTCTGAAAAGGATCTGGGGGGTTACAGTGGATCACAAATTGAGATTGAGTCAATAATTTGATGCAGTTTTGAAAAAGGCTAATGTCATTCTGGGGAGTTGTAGTGGGATGGACCCCCGCTCCTGATCTGAAGGGTTAAAAACAGCCCTGGGAGGGAGCTGTGGCTGGAGAAAGATGCTTTCAGGCTGGGCTGATTGGGGGAAGTGGCTGCAGCTGGGGCCATGCCCCAAACAGACTCAGCTGGCCCTATAAAGGCAGAGAAGCCAGGGGCAGACAGAGAGTCTCCCTCTGCCTGTAGAGGGAGAAGGGTCTGGCTGCAGGGAGCTAGAAGCAGGGTACCTGGGTGAAGCAGGGCTGGGGAAAAGGCAAAGGAGTTGGGGAGCTCCAGCCTGGAAAGCCCCAGGCTGTGGCCTAGCAAGAGCCAACAGGTACTGGGGGTTGCAGGGGGCAGCCCAGGAGTAGGCCAAGGTAGCAGGTCCAAACCCAACCTTGCCAGTGATGATTAGGCTGATACTGCAGTCTGCCCCAAGGTGTGGGGGCTAGACGATGACTGGCAGTAGTCATACACTGAGGCGAGGTGGGGATAGTGGGTGGGGGAGGGGGAGAGGGGGGGAGACCCTGAAGCTAAAAGGGGTTACTGCCAGGGGGCAGCACCCCAGGAAAAAGGGCCAGAGGACAGGTGGATCACCGACCTGCAGAGGGTGCTCCAGAGCTGGAAATCGAGCTAATTCCTGGAACAGACCAGCAGGAGGCACCGCAGGGGTGAGTCTGCATATCTACAGGAGTATTAACAGGAGCATCACATCTTAAGACACGGGAGATAATTGTCCCATGCTACTCAGCACTGGTGAGACCTCAGCTGAAGTATTGTGTCCAACTCTAGGTGCCACACTTTTGGAAACAGTCCAGAGGAAGGCAGCAAAAATAAGAAAAGGTTTAGAGAAACCTGACCTACGAGGAAAGGTTTTTTAAAAAAACTGGGCATGTTTAGTCTTAAGAAAAGAAGTCTGTTATTAGCCCCCAGCCCCTCACATCTTCAAATATGTTAAGAGGATATATATATAAAGAGGATGGAGATCAATTGTTCTCCGTGTCCACTGAGGGTAGGACAAGAAGTAATGAGCTTAATCTGCAGCAAGGGAGATTTCAGTTATATTAGGAAAAACTTAACTCTATAGTGTTATGATCTGGAATTGGCTTCCAAGGGAGGTTGCAGAATCCCCATCACTGGAGGTTTTTAAGAACAAGTTGTACAAACACTTGTCAGGGATGGTCAAAAAATACCCAGTCTTGCCTCAGTGCAGAAGGTTGGACCTGATGACCTCTTGAGGTCTCTTCCAGCCCTATATTTCTATGATAAGTCAAAGTCATTATTGGTTTAAATATGGCAAAGGTTAGTAGCAACTAATGGGTTGCCTACAAACTGTGTAAGGGCTAGCCTATCTGAACTAGCTTGAATGCAGGTCATGCGGGTAACAACAGCAGTGAAGACAGTACGCTCTCGGATTCAGAACAGGTAGTACAAGCCGAGCAGGAAACCTGTGTACATTCTCTGCTCCCTGTGTTGAACTCCGCACTGTGTGTCTTCACTTCTATTTTTTACTGCCGCTAGGTAGACTCATGTTAGTTTGGGTAGGTGAGCCAGTCAGGGCCAGCACTTTCATTTAGGCGAATTAGGCAGTCACCTAGGGTGCCAGCATTATGGGGAGGGTCAATATTTTGCCAGGGGGGCGGCAGGCGGCTCCGGTGGAGCTGCCGCAGTCATGCCTGCAGAGGGTCTGCTGGTCTCGCGGCTCCAGTGGACCTGCCGCAGGCATTTCTGCGGACGGTTCGCTGGTCCTGCGGCTCTGGTGGACCTGCCGCAGGCATGCCTGCGGCAGCTCCACCAGAGCCGCGAGACCCATGCGCGGGGCGGTGAAATGGTCCAGCGCCTAGGGCGCCAGAAACCCTGGCGCCGGTCCTGTGCCCACCACCCTACAGGAAGTCTGTGGCACAGTTAGAAAATGGACCTAGATTTCCTGAGTGCTAGTCCAGAGCCTTTCCCACAAGACCATCCTTTTGCTGATGAGGAAATTATGTGAAATTCAGAAGGATGGAAGAGGCTGCAAGGGAAAGACAATGTTAATCCGTCAGGTGCCAGTCTGGGTTCAGCACTCTGAGGTATTATTATCTGGATTTAGATTTTGGGGAGGGCTAGAAGGCTACGCCACTTACTAGCACTATTATTTATTTGTATTGTGGTAGCACCTNGGGTGGACCTGCCGCAGGCATGCCTGTGGCAGCTCCACCAGAACCGTGGACCAGCGGACCTCCACGGGAATGCCTGCGGCAGGTCCATCGGAGCTGCAAGACCCGCGCGCGGGGCGGCGAAATGGCCTGGCGCCTAGGACGCCAGAAACCCTGGCGCCGGTCCTGGAGTCAGTGCACAGCTTTTGCTGCACAGACATATCCTAAGAGTCATCATCATTGAACAGGTTTGTAGGAGTCTTTGTGAAGGAGTTGTTCTCATCCAGTTCCTAATAGTAAAGTGTGTCCTACTTGGTGTTGGTACTACTAGCCCCGCTGGGGGCAGAGAGGCAAAGTATTCAAGGCTGAAATTTGAAGAACTCCTGCACCTGATCATCCAGGTTGAAATCACCCCATTTTGAAAATGACCCTGAGTGCTTACTTTCCCCACTGTATATCCCAATCACCCCCACTGAAAATCCCTGATGCAATTGTCTTAGTAAAGATCACTGTGGTAAGTAGTTCTTGGCAGGCTCCTAGGGTTTAAAGAAGTTATGGCTAAACCTCAAAAGGTCTAGAGTTTAGATAAATACCTAAAAGTTCAGATGTTCGTCCAAAGCTAATCCCAACTAGCTGAATATCTTGGAACGCTCACAAGAGCAGGTTTTCTTACTTTTCCCAGCACGCCTGCTTCTGTTTGTATCCAGATAGGCTGAAAGTACAGTCCTTCTTTTGATAATATGACAGCTCTTGCCCTGCCTGGAGATCAGAACTTGTCTGACCATTTCAAGAAAAATCCAATCTGAATTTGGATCAAGAGGCAAGTCATGGTTTGAAGCATTCTTATACACTGCTACCTCGATATAACACCACCTGATATAACAAGAATTTGGATATAACACGGTAAAGCAGTGCTCCGGGGGTGGGGGGAAGGGCTGCACACTCCAGTCGATCAAAGTAAGTTCAATAAAACATGGTTTCACCTATAACGTGGTAAGATTATTTTGGCTCCCAAGGACAGCGTTATATCGAAGTAGAGGTGTATTTCCAGTCTGGTTCATCTATCCCTCATTCAAAAACCCTTGAGAAAATGCTTGAAATGTACAAACAAGATAGCCATTGTATTTACTCACATACTGAAGAAATAAAAAGCATTCTGAAGAACTTGTTTTGTAAAAGAAGGATGGTCCAATGGGTAGGCTAGCAATCTGCAATTCAGGAATAGAGTTCACCTATAAAATGGGGATAATGTATTTTGCTACCCTGCGTATGTTTTGTGAGGTTGAATACATTAAAGATCAAAAGGTCCTCATATATTATGGTGGCAGAGGCTGTGTGGGGAGTGATTCAAAGGGAGTGACTTTGCAGTTTCTTGTGGAACATCCTCTGGGAAATTTCAGCATCTCCAGGTGTGTTGATTATTTGAATTTACTGCACACCTTTTTAGCAAGTTGTTTGTTTTGCTCTGATTGTGAACATAACATAAGCACCCAGCCGATTTCCCTGTGCTGCTCATCAATTCAAGCAGCAGAAACAAACAGTGTGACCGAGGCATCTAATCAAAACTAATCAACGTGCCTCAGCTACCAGATTTTCTATGCTCACAACTGGAGTTGACTGGAACGTTTCCATGAGAACAAAATTTTGATGGAAAGACATTTTGTGAAAATTTTCACAATTTTCTCCCAGGTTTTCCAATGAGCTGAACTCACAGTGGGCCCGACAGTAGAAGAAGGATGTGGAAAAATTGGAAAAGAGTCCAGCAGAGGGCAACAAAAATGATTAGGGGGCTGGAGCACGTGACTTATGAGGACAGGCCGAGGGAACTGGGATTATTTAGTCTGCAGAAGAGAAGAATGAGAAGGGGATTTGATCGCAGCCTTCAACTACCTGAAAGGGGGTTCCAAAGAGGATGGATCTAGACTATTCTCAGTGGTGGCAGATGACAGAACAAGGAGTAATGGTCTCAAGTTGCAGTGGGGGAGGTTTAGGTTGGATTTTAGGAAAAACTTTTTCATTCGGAGGGTGGTGAAGCACTGGAATGGGTTACCTAGGGAGGTGGTGGAATCTCCTTCCTTAGAGGTTTTTAAGGTTAGGCTTGACGAAGCCCTGGCTGGGATTATTTAGTTGGGAGTTGGTCTTGCTTTGAGCAGGGGGTTGGACTAGATGACTTCCTGAGGTCCCTTCCAACCCTGATATTCTATGCTAATAAATAGGCAGTAGACCAAGAATCATTTACAGAAACTGTTTGACAAATCACTTCAAACTAAAAAAAAAAAATCAAGAAAATCGTAAATTTTTTTGAGTAGAAAAAAATGGTAAAAGCACTCATGGTAAAAATGCTCATATCAATTATTAACTATGAATTATTCTGTTGACAAATGGGAATTCTCTATGGCGAGAGCTTTGTTACAGTATGGGTTATACCATCTTCTGGTGTAAATTATAGTAGCTCCATTAAATTCAGCTAAATCAATTGTCACTGATTGACTTCAAATGAAGATTTGGAGGCGTTAATAAGACATATCCTCTATGAATATATTCCTCAAGGCCTTTAAGCCTTGTCAGTTTACAAGTGTGCACTGACTTACAGAAATGATTTAGTTACACTGGTGCTAAAGTCTGTGTGGACGCTCATATCTTGGTTTAAGAAGGACATCTTTCAGTGTATTATTAATTATTTGTATTAACGCAGCACCTAGGAGCCTCAGAAATGGACCAGAAACCCCACTGAATTAGGTGCTTTACAAACAATGAACAGAAAGATGGCCCCTGTTCCAAGTATTTTCCAATCTAAGTAAAAGACGAGACAGCTGGATGGCACAGGCAGACAGGAGAATACAAGGAAACAATGAGACAGTATTGGTCAGCATGCTAGGCAGTGGTGTCAGCAGCCTAATTGTTGTCAAGCTTTTTGTAGGCAACCTGGCAAAGGAGGGCTGTAGCCCTAATTGACTTAAGCAAAACAGAAATAAGTCTGGCTTAAACAAAAGTAAGTGTCTACATGGCCTTTTTCACTAAAGTGGTTTAACCTCAAAGATAAACCAGTGCAGCTCACTGGTTAGACCAGCCCATAAATTATCCAACTAAATGGACATCTGCTGCTTCCTTTGGGAGGCCATTTCACAGTCCACTAGATGTCACTGCTTGGAAAATGTTCCAGATACTGGTACAACCCACCAATGCTACCCGATTGCTCTTCTTAAAGCAAATAAAAGGTCTTTTTTGGTGGGAGGGAGTGTCTGTTTTACTGTATGTGGGTACAGTGTCTAGCACAATGGGACTCTGACCCCCCACTTGGACCTCTAGGTGCATCCATATTTATTTATTATTAAAAAGAACACAAAGTAGCCCATACTAACACATGATTCTGTGTCGCCCTCTAGTGGCTTGATCACATCTAGATGTTTCTGAATCTATTACTGCAGCAGAGGTAGTGACTCTAATCCTTCAGCTCAAGTGAGAGAAGCTTGCATTTTTAGATTCCCAAGGCCTCAGATTCTCAGCCAGGTTGCACTGGCTCCTTCTGCCAGGATAACATTGGCACTGACAATTCCCCATTTCAGCCTATCTCCCGGTATGTGGAAACATTTGTTCATTTGTCTTGTTTCTTTGACCGCCTTATGCTTGGAGCTATGATGCTTTAGCCCCTTTTATATCATTCCCAGTCTATCTTTATTCTATACATGCTGATTTTTTTCCAGGATGTAAGTCATAAAGTGAGATGCAGCATCTCAAATGTCATTAAAATAGTAAATAATGATCCAGAAAACAAGTTGTTTAAGTCAGAAACATTGGCTTTGCAACAACGTTGGGGAAATGATGCATCACAGTGCAAATCAATCCCAAATATGTTTTGGACTCCTTACTCACTACAGCACTGGAACCTGGATTTCCTCAATTATCGATTGGGGGAACGCAAGCTCTGAACACTTTCTCCATTCTGTTGAGCCAGGAGATTTTTCAGGGTTGAGCCCACAAGTGTTGAAACTCTTGGGGAGAAAAAAAAGCTCACACAATGTCTTCCTTATTTATCATCTCATATTCCATCTCTATGGTGATATTGTGTCATCATTCCATTTCACTCTTGATAGCTGATGTCCATTTAAAACAATTCAACGCTATCCAGGCTAAATGAAAGAAGGGAAATGTGGGAAGGGGGGAGGTTGAATGGCTTTTATGCAGAGCAGAAGTGAATGCTGAAGCCACTTATTTCTTCTCCCTATTTTTAAACTCTGAATTTCTCCTTTTAGCTTAGCAGGAGTTCTGGAAATAGGTGAGGATTTCCTTAAGAAAATGTTTCTTTGTTTTTAATGAAATCACACTTTATGCCATCTACATGCATCATTTCCCCAACGTTGTTGCAAAGCCAATGTTTCTGACTTAAACAACTTGTTTTCTGGATCATTATTTACTATTTTAATGACATTTGAGATGCTGCATCTCACTTTATGACTTACATCCTGGAAAAAAATCAGTGTATATAGAATAAAGATAGACTGGGGATGATATAAATGGGGCTAAAGCATCATAGCTACAGGCATAAGGCGGTCAAAAAAACAAGACAAATGAACAAATGTTTCCACGTACCGGGAGATAGGCTGAAATGGGGAATTGTCAGTGCCAATGTTATCCTGGCAGAAGGACCAGTGCAACCTCCCATTGGAAGGTTGAAGGTCGACTGGAAGGTCAATGTGCAGCTGTGATTGGGAACTAATGTTCTTCTGTCTTTTCCCCCAAAACCGAGCAGTGGAAAATGACTAAGAGGTTTGCACTGTAATCTCATTTACGCTCAAACAGCCCCTTTAAAGATCAGCCCCTTACAGTCTGAACAATGAATTAAGAACTAAGTCTTCCCTTAGAAAAGCTACTTCCCCTCTATGCTGACTCACAGAAATGTGCATCTGTTACAAACTGCAGCAGCAGTTCATTCTTTTAGCTCTGGATGGCCTCATTTCAACCCCCAGTGTATCAGCCAAGATGGCTGCTGTCACATTAGCAGAGGCTCATTGGGGATCTGAACCACTGTGAGTCTCAGATGCTGAGGTTAAGTTTCCTTTGAGCGGAGGAAGTATGAAATCCACAGTGGAGAGTGCATTATAGGTTCCCCTTCTAAGCCAATACACAAAGGATATGAGTTGTTACAGCCCCCGATTGCAGGACCTTGGCTTTTTAGCTGTAACAACTCAAGCTTTTAACTCTGGAGGTTCAATGTTCAGTCTCCATTGTGTTGGCCAAGATGGTGACTGTCACGCATGCACATCTTGGACTGAAGTCAATGATACCCATGTTCAAGCATCCAAAGCACCTTATCGGTTTAAACATCATTTGAAATAGTGTACCTAAACTCAGCCATTCATCCTCCTGAGATAGAGACACTGACTCCCATGCAGACAGGACTTTGGTTTTTAAGGCCTTATCTGAAAGGCCAAGACAGCTGAATCTGGCAGTCCAAAGGGATCCAGGCAGTTATGATAAGCATCCAGACCAGTGCGTGTGTACGTGAATTAATTTTTTTGAGGGTCACCAGACACTAGCCCAGACCTGAATTCAGAGTTCTGTGTTTCCTCTGAATGGTGGATGACTGTACTCACACTTAAAGCAAAGCATTTCTACTGGCTTTGAGGAGATAGAAATGTCACCAGTTGCAACAGAGAAACACAGAGTCTTGAGAGTCTCAGCTCTTGTCTTGACAAATAAATGAAGGCGACTTTCTCCAGTGGCAAAATTCACAACCCCTCACCTGCAGTAGGCATGTGGAGGTACTAGGCCCCTAGCAATGGGGATGCAGTTAGACTGTCTCTCCAACACTCTGCTACCAACTCACCTGTTAGCCATCTAAGCCAGCCACAGTTCAGAACAATGCAAGAAATACAACAGCATCTCTGCACACTACAGTCTTTAAAAGGACTGCACAGAGACAAAGTTGCAGCCAAGAGCCATTAAATTTGTGCCCCTGTACTAGACATATGGAGCCAATTCACTGTGCTTTCTGTTTGCATACAGGTGTTCAAGTTATCTATCAATAAAAATAGAGTAGATTCCTCTACTTTGCGGTCCCTTCCAACCCTAATATTAAAAAACTAAAACTAAAACTATCAGGGGGCAGGACTAGCTCAATGGTTTGAGCATTAACTTCCCTCCAAACCCAGGCTCATGAGTTCAATCCTTGAGAGGGTGATTTAGGGATCTGGGCCAAAAATCTGTCTTGGGATTGGTCCTGCTTTGAGCAGGGGGTTGGACTAGATGACCTCCTGAGGTCACTTTCAGCCCTGATATTCTGTGACTCTTAATAGCAACCTCTTGGTTCCCAGTTAAAAGTTGCTATTCTCTGTAAGCTGCCAATAAGCAGAAGCAGTGTTTTTAGGTCAATACATAGGAAAACAAGTGTGGAACAATGATACATAGTAAAGACCAGTAGTTGTGAAACTGTTTATTAACCTTCAGTACTAAAGAAAACCAAGCATGCCACACAGTAATGAATACACTGTTTAGGGTGCCAGATGGATTAGAGCAAAAGTAGGAAATTTCAGCTTGCTGTGAGTCCCAAGAAATCCTGTAAAGCAGAACACAGTTCTACAGTACTGCATCAAGAAAAAGCTTTTTAAACGCCCCAAAGAAACCTTGTAAAACACTTAGAGCAGGGGTTCTCAACCTTTTTCTCGCTGAGGCTCTACCAAATATGCTATAAAATCTCCACAGCCTACCTGTGCCACAACAACTGGTTTTCTGCTTATAAAAACCAGCGCTGGCATTAGGGGGTAGCAAGCAGTGCAATTACCTGGGGCTTCATGCCAGAGGGGCTCCCATGAAGCTAAGTTGCTCAGGCTTTGGCTTCAGCCCCGAGTGGCAGGGCTTAGGGTCACAGGCATCAGCTCCATGCAGTGGGGCTTCAGCTTTCTGCTAGTGAGTTTAACACTAGCCCTGCCTGGGGGACCCCCTGAAACCTGTTTAAGGCCCCACAGGGAGCCCCAGACCCATGGTTGAGAACCACTGACTTTGAGTATAATGCCTCAGTATGCTGAGCAGTACTGTACATATAGGTAGTGTTCCTTATGTGCCACACAAGATTTTACAAATTAAGAAATAATATTTTGAAGAACATTTGTCCAGTGTTGTCAGATTTCTACACTTTTCCACCTCCATCTATAAATCCTTCTCAAGGCTGCACGGTGTCTCATAACTTCTCAAATCCTCAACTCTGGCATTTCCTAGAAAAAAAAAATCTTCTGCACATAGCTGCTCTGTGAGGGAAAGCTCTTAACATTCATTTCCACATGCACTGTCCTCTTTTGCTTCATCAGCTGTTGGTGCTTTACAGCGGCTACTGTCACCAGGGGTTTGGCATCAGAAAGCTCCCCTCCTGCCTCCAAACGACTGTCAAACTCAACAATGACGTCAGATTCCTTTGCAGTTAGATTTTTTCGGAAATAGCATCCAGCACACAAGTGCCCACCAGGCTATCATTTTCTGTTGTTGGTGAAAACCCTCCCTTTCTGAAGCCGTTTAGAATAGTCTGTGGGAAACCAGCAGCCCATAACGCCTTAGCAAGGTGAAGCGCATTAGAGTTGGATTTTTGACAATATCCACCACGCATTGGTGTGGGTCGGTATCCAGAGAAGCCCTAATTCACACATTAAGATGACCATTGGAGTTTTTTATGACACTCATGTCCATTGATTGCATGACTGAGGTTGTGTTTGGAGGCAAGAATTTTAACATGATGTGTGATAGCTCTACATTAGCTGAATGACCTGTCCCATTGTCAATTAAGAGGAAAAACAGTTCCAAGGTGAAGAAAGAAAGAAAACTCATTTTGTGACCAGCTCTTCCTACTGTGCTGGTCAGAACCATCTAAATGATTCCCTGGGCTCCCTGTTTGTTGTCTCTCACCTTACACATAGATTTGTGGCAGGGACTCTTTTTTATTATATGTTTATATAGCACTGTAGAAGTTGTCGATTCATTGTTGGTGTGCCCCCTTGTGGTATGGTGTAACAGCTCTTTCCTCTCTACTGCCACCTGCTGACAGTCGCTGCAATGTCAGCCTCTTCTCATGACTCAGCCCCCCATGGCAGGGTCACATTTTAGTCATAAGAACGGCCATACTGGGTCAGACCAAAGGTCCATCTAGCCCACTATCCTGTCTTCCGACAGTGGCCAATGCGAGGTGCTTCCAAGGGAGTGAACAGAAAAGGCAGCTAACAAGTGATCTTTCAAGCTGGGAAGACCTCTGCCTGTACTTGGTTCCTAATCTAACTTCACTCTCAGACTAACTAACTCTTCCAAAGATGGAACGGGTCTCTATGTTACCCAAGCTCCCAGCCCACAACATTTTTTGAAAACCAGGCCAAGCTTTCTAGTTCTTGACACCACCACTACACTGCAGCCAATTAGCAATCGCTGTCAGCGACAGACCACGCCATCATAACTTTGTTCCATTAAAAGCTAGTGTCTTCATATAGGACTTTTCCCAGAGTTTTCAACGAGTTTTATCTATATGGAAAATGTGATGGTGTTGCAGGATATGCACACCCTGGTGGGGCAGGGTTGTGATACCAGCACCGTTACAGTCTCCCTGACAATCTTTAGGCCGAAAACAGCACGGCTCTGAGGCTTGAGATGGTCTAGCGGGCCTTCGGTCAGGGCAATGCAGCCCAATGGCCAGAGTCAAGTGTAGTGGTCCTTGCATTCAGGGCGGTGCGGCCCAGTGGCCAGAGTCAATATTACTGCCCTCAGGTGCAGGGCAATATGACCTAGTGACCAGGGTCCATAGAACAGCCCTCTGGTTTCAGGGCAGTGCTGCCTAATGGCCAGAGTCAACATCGCAGCCCCCTAGACACAGGGCAGTGAAGTCCAATGGCCAGTGTCTATATAACAGCCTTTGGGTATAGGGCAGTGCGACCCAATGGCTAGAGTCAATATAGTCGCCCCTAGATGCAGGGTAGCGTGGCCCAATGGGCAATACATGAGGAGGAGGAAGAGGCCACCACCAGGGGGATGGCAGCCTGGGTAGGGAGACCTGGGCTCACCTGACTTCACCGGGGCTTGACCCAGGACCCTGGCAGTGGCAGAGTGATCCACCACTGGGTCAGCAAGGACTCCCACCAAAACATGCTGACCTCACTCAGCTGGGAGGTACCTCTCACGCACCCTCCCTGGGTCACTTCCTACCACGTTTCCAGACTCTGTAGTCCATTGAGTATCGGGGTTTCCGGGATCCTCAGCACGAGTGATTTCCTGCGGCTCCATCGGCCGCAGCCCTCTACTCCGGCTTTCACGGTCTCCAGTTCCCGCAGGCAAAGGCTGTGATGGCTCTTCAGCTGGAGTCTCCACCCAACGTCCTTCGCCTCTGGTGGTCAACCTAGAATGAGCTAGGTTGCTCCTTTTAATACTGAGGCAGCTGTTGGAGCATGACCAGCATGGTCTGAGGGGCAGGACTTCTGCCACCTATAGTGAGGTGTTAATCCTCTCTTCTCCAGTGCGGGATATGTACACCCCATCACAGATGGGTTAGTCAAAAGACATTTGTTAGCTAAAGAGGCCCAATAAAACATGACACAGAATAGTGTTTTTTAAATGGCTCTTACAGGTTTATTTTCAATTCATTTTAATTAAACTAAACTAGCAGATTTACTGGAAAATGCTAAAGAAACCAAATAAAATACAATAAAATTAGTCAGTCTTTATTTACAAGATTCTGCACTGTGAATCATAGAAGCATCTAAGTTTTATAGAAGCATCTAAGGCCAGGTCATCAAACTTTCTTTTCTGCAGATTTCCCTCCCAGGTTTTGTCTACCTCTTGGCAAGCTCAGTTTTGGAAAGCTCTATTCTTCATACAAAACAATGACATTCCAATGTGAAAAACCGAATCCAACCTTAACTATGTATTTGCTACCAAAAGAACTAAAAAAAGAACTAGATAAGTTCATGGTGGATAGGTCCATCAATGGCTATAAGCCAGGATGGACAGGGATGGTGTCCCTAGCCCCTGTTTGCCAGAAGCTGGGAATGGGTGACAGGGAATGGATCACTTGATGATTCCCTGTTCTGTTCATTCCCTCTGGGGCACCTGGCATTGGGCACTGTCAGAAGACCAGATACTGGGCTAGATGGACCTTTGTTCTGATCCAGTACGGCCGGTTCTTATGTTCTCATGGACCAACACATCCATAATATTGATCTGTCTATCACCATTTTGCAGTGAAAAATGTTACTTTCTTCACTGAAGCTGTAAACTTGGCACCATTTTGCTAATTTCACAGCCACTCCTAGGCATATAGGAAGAGAAAGTCCCATTCCCAAAGCAAAAAGCCTTTTTCACTGACATAACTACAAGGAATTCATAGGAAACCCTTACACATTATTAGGATGACAAATGAAGAGGTTTTGGCTGTCTCATTCATGAACCCAGTAAATATAAAAGGGGTATAATAATGGGGGATGTAACTAAGCAAAGGAAAATGTAGGTTGAACATTAGGAAAATTAAAAAAAAAATTCAACAGTGAGATCTGTTAGACTATGGAAAAGTTTCCCAAGGGAAGGGGTGGAAGCCCCATTGCTTGAATCATCTGAAACCAGACTAGACAAAGTGTTAGCATACACATGGCCGGGAAGAATTCTGCACTGGCAGTGAGGAACAGGCTATGGGTCTGATCCAATTGCTCTTGAAGGCGATAGCACAACACCCATTAATGGCAAAACTGGCTTCAGTGGGACCCAAGCAGGCAGTAGATTACTAACAGCTGGTTTCATGAAAAACTCAACAGTGGGCACTTCACAATATTTGAGCCACCATGGTAGTTCTTATTTGAAATACGGGAAGGTTGCTCAGGGTACAGTGAGTGGGTGGGGAATAAGACTTTGTAATGGCCTCCACTGTAATAGGATTTTTACCATCTCTACCTTCCATGATTGCATGAAAAGCCCAAATCCACAGAGTTCTCCTCTGGTGAGAAACTTTCCCCACTGCTCCAACAAGGACAAGATGATAAATAAAAACTTTAATTAAATAAATCAAACAGACAGAAAACAATGCCTTTCTAGCCCCTGGAACATCCCAGGATTGGCAGGGAGGGGAGAGAGCCACCTTTGTCCCCACTTCCTCAGACTGTGAGTTTTGTGGTGTGTCCTCAGGGTATGTCTACACTGTCATCCGTGTGTGTGACTGCAGCACCTGGAGCCATACCCTGGAGTACAGCTGTGGTGGCATGTAATTCAGCATAGGCTATACAAGCCCACCTGCAACCCTGGCTAATTACTTGGATGGATAGCCCACTCTGAAGTCCCTGCTGCCATAATTTTACTGCTTTGGTTCCCCAGCTAGTTAGCTCAGGTATGTCTACCTATGCTGCAGTTACCGGCCCCGGTTGCAGCGTAGCTGTTCCCTTAGAAGTTCAGCACAGAATCTTGCCCCTTGTGCTTTGGCATCTCCTGCGCTGGGGGGATCCTTACCTGAAGATTCCAGAACCTTGAGAATCAAAGTTGGGTTCTCAAATCAGGTGAACAGCTGGAGCACTGTCGTTTAACCTGGGCTAGTAGAAAGGCTGAAATATCCCCCTTTCCTAATTCACCCCAACATTTCCCAATAGGAAACATGGTTTTAAACAAATCTGTAAAAATGAGTGTGGCCTTTTAAACGTGTCTTGGCTGTTTCACCAGACTTCAATGAGCTGACGGAGTGGGAAGAAGACAGAGGAGGACAAACAGGATGATGGTAAAATCAAAGCATTGGCTATTTACAAGCCCCCTGCAATGCTGGAAATGGGTGAAAAAGCTTTTCATCTGCATGTTTTTCCCCCCTCTCTTTCTGAGATGAAACCCGTCTTTCACTTTTATGAGCCCATCATAATGGGAACTGTCAGGCCAACCTGACCTGACTGCAATTTGTTTTCTTTATTTTAGGACACATGAAGTCTCTGGTCTGGGAGAGGTCGTGCTTGTCTATTGACAACATATCAGGGATAGTCTGTAATTGTTTACGCAGGCTGGCGTAGCTGAGTTTTGCTGTGTGCAACTGTATCAGATAGCAAAGTAAAATCAGAGTGGTGAATAATACATCCGGTGCAAGTGAATATAAGAACAGCCATACTGGGTCAGACCAGTGGTCATCTAGCCCAATATCCTGTTTTCCAACACAAATGGCAGGTGCTTCAGAGGGAATGAACAGGACAGATAACCACCAAGCGATCTATCCCATCGCCCATTCTCAGCTTCTGGCAAACAGAAGCTAAGGACATTTCAGAGCGTGGTTTTTCGTCCCTACCCATCCTGGCTAACGGCCATTGATGGATCTAGCCTCCATGAACTTATCTAGTTTGTTTTTGAAACCTGTTATAGTCTTGGCCTTCACAAAATCCTCTGTCAAAGAGTTCCACAGGTTGATTGTGCGTTATGTGAAGAAATACTTCCTTTTGTGTTCTAGTGCTTGTGTTATAAGAAGGAGTAAAGAACACTTCCTTATTTACTTTCTCCACACCAGTCATGATTTTTTAGACCTCTATCATATCCCCCTTTAGACATATCTCTTCCAAGAGGAAAAGTCCCAGTCTTATTAATCCCTCTTCATATGGAATCTGTTCCATACGCCTATAATTTAGCTGCCCATTTCTGTGCCTTTTCCAATTCCAATACATATATTTTTTGATGTGGGGCGACCAGATCTGCATGCAATATTCAAGATGTGGACATCCTATAGTTTTACATAGAGGCAATATGATTTTTTTTGTCTTTTTATCTATACCTTTCCTAATGATTCCCAACATTCTGTTTGCTTTTTTGACTGCCGCTGCACATTGAGTGGATGTTTTCAGAGAACTGTCTACAATGCCCCAAGATCTTTTTATTGAGTGGTAACAGCTAATTTAGACCCTATCATTTTATATGTATAGTTGAGATTATGTTTTCCAATGTGCATTACTTTGTGTTTATGAACTTTGAATTTCATCTGCCATTTTGTTGCCCAGTCACCCAGTTTTGTGAGGTCCCTTTGGTTAGGGCTTAACAGGAGTGGGAAGGAATCCACTGATTGTCTTTCATGTGGAAATGAATGATATAGCTAGATTCTTGCTGGAATGTATCAAGAGAGACTATTCCAGGCTGGGGAAGACGCTTGAGGAAATCGAGGCTCAGGTGATCTTCAGTGGGATTCTGCCTGTTCCTAGAGAAGAGCAACAAAGGTGTGGAAAGATTATGATGACCAACCGATGGCTCAGGCAGTGGTGCTATAAGGAGGGTTTTGGGATGTATGGCCACTGGGGGCATTCATGGACAGAGGACTGTTCTCTTGGGATGAACTTCACCTGAGTAGGGAGGGAAATAGACTTCTAGGATGGAGGCTGGCACAACTGATTAAGAGAGCTTTAAATCAGGAATTAGGGGAGATGGTTGGGAGATGTCCAGATAATCTCCATGCCAGATTTTAACATTGAGAGGGAAGAAAACAAAGTAAGAAAGGATACATCCATGGGTAGGAGAATGGACATACGGAGGAAGGGTAGTGTAGATACCATTCTAACAGGTGATACTGGTGGTAGAATGTCTGGGCCTAATCGAGTGAAGAATGTGAGTGAAGCCAAACTGCAAGAATTAAGATGTTTGTACACCAAAGCGAGGAGCCTAGTTAACAACATGGAGGAACTGGAGTTACTGGTGCAGGAAGCAAAACCGGATATTATAGGGATAACAGAAACATGGTGGAATAGTAGTCATGACTGGAGTACAGGTATTGAAGGCTATGTGCTGTTTAGGAAAGACAGAAATAAAGGCAAAGGTGGTGGAGTAGCATTGTATATCAATGATGAGGTAGACTGTAATGAAATAAGAAGGGGTGGAATGGATAAGACAGAGTCTGTCTGGGCAAAAATCACACTGGGTAGGAAAGAAAGCTACTAGAGCCTCCCCTGAGATAGTGCTTGGGGTGTGCTATAGACCGCCGGGATCTGATCTGGATGTAAACAATGCTACCTTTCAAGCTGATCATGCAAGAAGAGAAGAAAGAGAGTGAGAAAGTTTTCATTGTTGTTTTGGTCACAAATTTTGTGAGAAGCTCTGATATGAATGATAAAAGTGTGCATGGGGATAGATAGGTAGATAGATAGATAGATGAGTTTGTGTATGGGGGTGGATGGATAGAGACAGAGCGAGCTTTGGAGATGTTTGAAATCCAAAATCAGATCTAAACTTCACAAATGTCCCCTGTCTTTATGATGGGCTGACCCAAACACTCAGATCCAACCCCATATGATCATGGTTGTAATGCCTCTTGCAGAAGAGAAAAGACAGGACTGTGCAGTCAGGAATATAACAGACCTTGTGGTTCTCTTAGGATTTCTAGCTCCCACACAGTCTGTGCAATTAGCATGCAGGGTCTTCCTAAGTCTTGTCCTGCGCTACGCGGCTATGAAAGGGACTGACTGACTGGCTGGCTACCCAGCATGGTTCGAACTGTATATCTTAGGCCAATCACTAGTTAAGAACAGGCCACTTCTGCAGAGCTGGCTCCAGGCACCAGCTTAGCAAGCAGGTGCTTGGGGCAGCCGCTTTGGAGAGAGGTGGCACGTCCAGGTATTCGGTGGCAATTCGGCGGAGGGTCCCTTGCTCCCGCGTAGAGCGAAGGACCTCCCGCTGAATTGCCGCAGATCACGATCGCGGCTTTTTTTTTTGGCTGCTTGGGGCAGCAAAACCCCTGGAGCCAGTCCTGACTTCTGTCTGGCATGGCCTGGGATATGGAACGCTGCATCCAACAGAGCCGCAAATAACATCCACATTGAAACAAAAGTCTATAGTGTTTCTTGCCTTTATGTTTAGTTCTTGTGGCTTTTCTGCTCCTCATGCAGCTGGCAAGGTGGCAGCCAAGAGCAATACGTACCCAGTGTCACTTTACAAACTTTTCACGCAGCAACACATTTCGTTGCACACGGGAAGACAGCCCTGGCTCGTGACTGGCTGAAGGTTTCTGAGGAAATCAACAGTACTGAGGCCTAGAGCCATGCTGAACAACCAATATCAGCTGATTGTCTGCAGCTGAGGACGGAGCAGCGGACGCACCCCTCTGCTTCCTGATGAGCTGAGCAGATGTGACTAACATCTATTTTATAGATCTCTGATTTCATCTACCCTTCAGAATGTTCATTTAAAAAGAGAACTATTCATGAAGATCCAAACTAACGGAGGGAGGGAGTCTTGTCTAGTGGGTAGAGCCAGGGAGGACAGGGAATCAGGACTCCAGAGTTTTGCTCCGATGCTGACTCAGTGTGTAAGTGTGAGCAAATAGTGCCCAGTATGCCTCATGGACATAGGGCCATATTTTCCCCAGAACCAGCAAAGAAAAATGTCCTTTCTTCTATTCATTGTTTGAGTATTTGTCTTGAAGAGATTTTCAACCTCGCTTCTGCTTTTCAGCACATTTTGAAAGTTGTTGGATGAGAGGGGAGGGTTTTTTTAAAAAAAAAACATGTAGGAAACAAAATATTGAGAATATCAGTGTTGCAGACGAGACTCAAAAAATGTCCAGAAAATGGCTTGTGTGACAAATTGAAAGATTCTTATTTTGTTATTTATTTGTATTGCAGTGGCACCTTGGAGCCCTGGTCATGGAACAGGTCCTCTGTTGTGCCAGGGGCTATACAAACACAGAACAAAAAAGAGAGTTCCTGCACCAAAGAGATGATAATCTGAATATAGGACAAAAGACGACTGATGGATACAGGGAGCACAAGGAAACAATGAGATAATGCTGGTCAGCATGAAAGGCACTGGTCTCAGCCTGCCAGCTGTGTAATAATCTCCACATCTCTTACCAAGGTCCTGCTCTTACTACCAGAGTATCACACAATCATTTAGTGTATTGGTCCTCATGACGCCCTTGTGAAGTAGGAACATGCTGTTATCTCTATTTAACAGAGGGGGAACTAGCACAAGGAGAGAGTACGGGCTTGTCTGCATGGAGCAGGACCAGAGCGTAGACTGGAGAGGTAAAGCACACCCCTGTGATGTGTGCCAATTGGCCTCTCTAGACCTACCTTGCTGGTTCCTGACTGCATATGAATGAAGTGTTGTAAGAGACTTGCCCAAGGTTGTACATGGCAGAGCAAGGAATTGATCCTGGCTCTCTTGAGCAGAGCTGGGTGACATTTCTCAAATAGTTTAAAGAATGAAAAATGCAGTTTGGGTCAACCCAAAACTATTTGCAAATTTGACTTGAATAGTTTCAGCCAGTCACAAAACAGCTGGAGGGAATGACAGTAGAATAGCTTCCCTGCTACCGTGTCCCCCTTAGCTCAGTGATTAAGGCAACCTCCTTAACTGTAGGATATGCAAGTTCAAATCCAACACTGTAATAGACTTGAAATTATCTTTTTCAATGCATGAAAAATTCTGAGGAATCTCAGATTTGGGTCAATGGAAGCCGACTTTCTTTCTGGAACACCCACTGAACCGAAAAATCAGTTATTCACCAGCTCTGCTCCTTACTTATAAGCAAGCACCCTAGCCACTGGGCCATCTTTTCACTCTCACTACTTTTTGTACTAGTCTTCAAAGGATGGTTTGAAAAGTTAGTTCTCACACAGGAATGCAACGCGTGGCTAGTGAAATACTTATGTGCCCTATGGGTAGGCAGGGTTCGCACACACTCAGAAGTGCCCCAGCTTTTCTAAACCAGGCCAGCCCAATCTCCCTTTTCAAGATATTCCAAGAAAATGTTCTTTGCAATGGAAGCACACTTTTCAGCCATCATTTCTGTATATGGGACCATTTAGCTGAAATCTGCTGACATGGTCTCTGTTCACTCTGCCAAGTTGTAAATTATTACATTTCTATAGAATGGAATTAGCAATTATTATTATTAGACTAAGCGGTCTTGAAAGGGGAAAAGGAAATGGTTCTTCTTTCTGTGAAGCTGGCTGGCTCCACGATTCAGAGCCTAGAAATGAGAGAAGGAGCCAGGCACATGTTGCTTTTGAACAAGCTGCATTCAGGAGCCCCTTGCAAACAAGCGACTCTGCTTTCCATAAACATGCTGCCCCGAGCCACGCCCCCGTATGAAGACTGGTTAGAAGAAGAACGGGGGTGTTGTTTTAATTTTCATGAGGAACATAGTGTGTTAGGTCATAAAACTTCAAAGGCAGCAATATTGTTTGTAAGCATTTAAAGGGGCTGTGTGTTTTCATATTGACTGGTGTAAATACACAGACCCTCTGACGCAAATGATGCACCCAGCTGACTTTGGCTGCTATTGTCATTGGTGTCATGTTTTGAGGAGGACGCCTTGTCTGAAATTAAGCAAAGGAAAACTTAAGCTGAATGTTAACTAAGATATCCTGGAAAAAAGGGCCAAGATTTCCTTACCTTCACCCGGAGATGAGAGCTGATACCTGAGGGCTCTTTAATCTATCAAACAAAGGCATAATAAGATCCCATAGATGGACGCTGAGGTCAGCATACTTCAAGGTGGAAATCAGGCCAGGAGGGTAATCAGATCTTGGAAGAGTTCACCCAGGCATGTGATTGGTTCTTCTTCACTTTAAATTGAGATTGAGTTTCTTTCTAAATGTTACGCTGGAGTTTAACCACAAGTTGTTGGACTAGATTCAGCATGGAACCAATGGGTGAAATATGATGCCCTGCGTTATGCAGAAGGTCACGCTTGATGAGCACAATGGTCCCTTCTGGCCTTGAAAGCTCTGACTCTACAAAAGCACTATAGAAAATACTACGTGTGTTAGTAGAGAGGTGGACAAGGTGATCTCACAGGTCTTCTCCTAGCCCTGTTATGAATTAATTGTTCCTTCTGTGATCCATTGCTTTGGAGTGGATGATTCGCACAGGCATGAAAATCTTAGAAATGCAGGGCTGGAAAGGACCTCAAGAAGTTATCTAATCCATCCCCCCTGTGCTGAGGCAGGATTAAGTTAACCTAGACCATCGCTATGAGATGGTTGTCTAACCTGTTCTTAAAAGCCACCAATGCGGGGGATTTCTCAACCTCCCTTGCTAACATGTTCAGTGCTTACCTATCCTTTTAGTTTCATGCAAAAGAAATGCAATGCAAAAGAATGTCATGCAAATAAAACAGAAAAATGAAACCTCTGCCCAACTCATTACCGAGTGGTGCAGAGATCTGCTCCTCAGCAAGCACTGCTCTTTGCAGGATTGTCCTGAAAGCTTTTACTTGAGATAACAAAATCGGCTTGGACCCAAACCTTTACTCAAAACTGACTTCCATTCTCATGGCCCTGAGCAAAATATTGTTCAAGCTTCAGACACGTTTGGTCAACCATATTGCAGACAGTGAATGTAGAGACGGTTTTAGCTAACATTATGGCATGTGTCAACAACTGGCACTGGTACACATAGTTTTCCAAATTCTTTTTCTTAATGTGCGAGCAAGTTTTTATTCTTGGAAGAAATGCTATATTATTGTTAGTTTAGTTATACAGTGGTCCTTTGGGAGAAGCTGTGGCTTAATTCTTGGAGCAGAGTAGCTTCCTGGGACTGGGCCGTGGTGTGTGGGGATTGCCTACATGCTGTTTGGGACCACCACTGTTCCAGGGCTGGTACATGAATAAATAAATCAGGACTATACCAAGACTCCACATTGTTAATTTCTCCTCCACTGAGAAGCCAACCTGCAAGGTCCCCGACATCTGCTATTGCTCAGCAGATGGGTGACGCTGGTTGAGAAATAGAACACTGGTGTGAAAGAAGGGACAACTTTGATATTACTTTTAGTATTTCCATTCTAAAGGATCGTTATCTATGGAAAATGACTTCAATAGGACTTAAGTAGGGGCTTAAGTGTCCTGCTGAATCGAGGCCTTATCACACACAGTGGTTGTGTGTAGTCAGGACTGGCTCTAGGCACCAGCCAAGGAAGTAGGGGGGAGTGATAGCTCAGTGGTTTGAGCACTGGCCTGCTAAACCCAGGGTTGTGAGCCCAGCCCTTGAGGGGGCCACTTAAGGATCTGAGGTAAAAATCAGTGCTTGGTCTTGCTAGCGAAGGCAGAGGGACTGGATGATCTTTCAAGGTCCCTTCCAGTTCTAGGAATTTAGTATATCTTCAATTATAAAAGCAGGTGCTTGGGATGACCATTACTAAGGGGCAGCACATCTGGGTCTTTAGCAGTAGGTCCCTCATGCCCTCTTGGAGCAAAGGACCCATTGTTGCCAAAGAGTGGAGCAGCACAATCACACTGCCACAGCTATTTTTTTTTTCATTTCCGCTTAGGGCGGCAGAAAACCTGGAGCCGGCCCTGTGTGTAGTGAATAGACTGAGCGATGCTGAGCTTCCATTGTTATTTGCTGCAGTAGTTGTATGATGTGTTATGAGAGAAGCTGGTGTGCATAGCATCTAATTCACTGCACAGTTGTGCTGTGAGTAGCGAGTGACATAGGAGGCTGTCACAAGATAAGGAACATGGCAGCGACTAGGGACATAGATCATCTGGGTCGTAGTCCATCCTCTGCCACAGACTTTAACCTTGATCAAGTCACTTAATCATTCTGGGTTTTTGTTTCACTTCTGGCAAGTGGGTGCTCTTCTGAGTTGAACTCCCAGGCTACGTCCAATCTACCCCACTAATAAAGATTTTCTTTCAGATGGCAGCAGCTCCTTGATTTACAATGAAATGTTTTCCTTCTGCCCTTTTGGTCACCTTCACTCTTTTGCTTATTCCCAAACTCCTGCCTGCCCCCTGGCCTCCCTGTGGACTTAAGCCTGGTAGCAGGCTCACCCAAGGTCTGGTCAGTTCCCAAAGAAACACATGATATGGGGATAGAGCAGCTGGGCTTTAAATCAAAGATCCTCATAGGAGTCTCCCAACCGCCCCCCACGCCACTTGCCAGCAAGACAGCCCACAAGTCTCCCAACCGTCCTCCACTTGCCAGCAAGACAGCCCACAAGTATTTCTGTGTGCTCCCCAGCTCGTGCCACGGTCCTCTCTAGATGCTGAAATACAGTAGTACAAAAGCGGCTACTGTTCTCTGGATGAGCAGGAGCGGCACATTTAGCTTGGCAAGTTCCGAGACAATATTTGGAGGTTGTTGTTGATTCAGAACTGTTAACTGTATTAATCATGTCACAAACATGCACGCGCCCTGCCAGGCCTCATAAATCTTTCTAGCTTGCAACCTCCCATCATAAACACATTCAGGGACACTGAAGCAATCCCTGAGCCTGAAGGTGAGCACTAGTTTCCCATCACATGAATCAACAATCAGTAGCAAGGAGAGATGGGCAAGAACTCATCTACCTGACCCGCTTACATACCCCTGAGCTGGAGAAGTGCTCACAGGTAGCTGGCTAGCCATGGAGACTCTCACATATGTGTGTGTGTACGGGGGGGGGAGATCCTGTGGTATGTGTTGTTATTGTAGCAGTTCCTATAAGCCCCAGCCAAGATCAGAGGTTTGTTGCGCTAGACGCTGTGCAGTAATCTAGCACGAGACGGTCCCCACCTTGGAGATTTCACAAGCAAGGAGGTAGTGTGTCCTTGTGGATAGAGCACTGGTCTGGGATATGAGATCTGAGTTTTATTCTTAGCAATACTGCTGGGTGTTCTTGGGCAAGTTGCTTCGCCTTCCTTGTGCCTCAGTTTCCCCATCTGTAAAATGGGGTTAATGATATAGATCTCTTTTGTAGAGCCTTGAAGCCTACTGGTGAAAAGTGCTATGTAAGAGCTAGATAAACACTTAGACAAGACAAGCGACGAGTGGGAGTAAAGGATACAACACACATAGAAGATGAGGCACTAAGACATAGACAGGCTAAGTGGCATGGCTAAGGTCACACAGGAAATCTGTGGCAGAGCCAAGAACTGCGCTGAGGTTTCCTGAGTCCCAGACTTATGCCTTCACTAAGCCACCAAGTAACAGGCATATAGAAACACCAGCCATCCCAAAGAGAAATGGGACACCCAATCAAAAGGGAGCATTTATCTGACACATGACTCATAGGATGACTAAGATATGATGCTTCCACCTCCAGATTGCATTCTCAAATTGTCACCATCCAAGATGCTTGGTGGCCTATGAAATGAGCTGGTGGTCTCAGTCTACTTGACTAGTGGGCATTACAACGGCTACCGCCAGAGCTGGAACCTTTCTCCCTGAAGAAAGCACAGAATGCTGAAGGAGAGCAGAATTTGAACTACCCTCATAGTCCTTTGGGATGGTACCTACGGGCTAGGGAAAGCATTCAGAGGGCTATCCGCTAGACATGAGCAAGAGGGAAGCATTCCGTTTCAGATACAATGTAGTAATATTTGACTTTTCTTCTCCACATTCCTTCTCTCTGGGTTTTAGATCTATCTGGGTTTTGAATGGATCAGAATGCGAAACTGTCTGAGCCCAATTCTCTGGTGCACTGGGGCTGTGTTTTCCCCTCTGCTGGTGCAAAGCTCCCATGATACAGCCAGTTGAGGATTCTGCCCGCATAAGAGTGTCCTTTGGAGAAGAAGGGGTAAAGGCCTGCCACAACAGCACTGTGACAGACGGATAATATCTTGACCAAACCATATGGAATGCAGATAAATGTCCTTGGATTAAGTTAAACCTTATTGGGTTAAGGTTAATACCTTTTGTCATAAATGGATAGGTAGGTAAGGGTTAAGTTTCTTTTACCTGAAAAGGGTAACCGAACACCTGACCAGAGGACCAATCAGAGAACTGGATTGTTTAAAGTCAGGGGCGGGAATTTGTATACTCGGGGTCTTTGTTGTTTTCTTCTTTCTTAGCTATGAGGCAAACAAGTCTTCTTTCTAATTCTCTCCTATACGGTTCTTCTAAACATCTGTTAAGTACCAGGAAACCGCAAAGTAATCAGCTATGATGGTCTTTGGGTTGATTACCTGTATGTTAATTTTGTATGTGCTGGTTTAATTGGGCTATTTTTAAATCAACTGTT
>NC_133770.1:8136244-8241083 GCF_003597395.2 Chelonoidis abingdonii
GTTTCAGGTAAGCCCCCAAACTTTGGACGCAAAAGTCCAGGTTTGGGACAGGACCAGACTGGTGGACACTAAAGTCCAGGTCTGGGACTGGACGGCTAGATTACCACACCTTTGGGGTCCATTGTTTTAAAAATGTAATTGTGTATGAGCTCCTGGGGCATCGTCTGTATCTTTGGAGGTAGTATGTGTTGCGTGTACCTGCTCTAGTAGAGAGGGGATCTGTTATGGATCTGTTGAAGCCATCCCCCTGGAACAGTGTGAACATATTGGTTCAAACTGGATTCTCCAGGGACCAACAGACAAAGGTCAGTTTTTTGGATCAATAGCCTGGTTTTAAACTGGCTGTTCAGGGCTTTCTTCCTGATCCAGCAAACAGACAGGGCCCCTGGTTGATGGATGGCCCCAATACTTAGGGTAGGTTGGAAGGACTTGTCCTCCTAAAACTGAGCAGTTGTTCCCAGCTGAAGCGGTGATGAACTTGTAACCACATGGAATCCACCTTGGGCAGGGATTGGACGGATGGCTTCTGCCAGAATCCATGCTAGGGGTTAGCTCTGGTGAGTTTATTTGCATGCATGCATGGTCTTTTATTGTTTTTAACATGTTTTCTCTGTAATGCTTTTTACCTTAAGACTAAAACAGGAGTTGCCGTGAACTAGTACAGGCATCTCTGCAACCGGGTGCCAGGCACACGTTGGAGAAAAGAGGACATGACTGGGACTGGGAGCTGTTAGCAGCTGGCATAAATTAGAGTAACTTTATGCCAGGGACTGATCCAGGGAGTCCTGGGAGTGGAGCCTGGGATCTGAGCTTTTCTCATTACTAATGGATACACTCATAGAAGCCAGGTGCCTGATCCAAAGTGTAGGGAAGTCAGTGGACAGACTCCCACTTCCGTGATGTATAGATCAGGCCCTATGTATGGGGGCCTGTTGGCCCCTTATTGAGCCTTATTGTTTTTTTGGTTAACCCTCCCCCAATACCAGGAGTCAGCAACAGGCAGAGGCCACTCTAGGCATTTTGCCACCCCAAGCACGGCAGACAGGCTGCCTTCGGCTTCCGCGGCGACCGGCAGAGCGCCCCCAGTGGCTTGCTGCCCCAAGCACGTGCTTGGTGTGCTGGGGCCTGGAGCCGCCCCTGGCGACAAGTCTCCGGGGCAATGGGGAGAAGCCGGCACTCCTAGTCAGCTGGATTGACAGCGAGGGAGTCGAAAGCCAAGAGACTGTCCTCGGTGCGAGCTGAGGCTGGCAAGGCCAAGTAAAGCAACTGAGGCACAGCCCAGTGCTGAGTCGGGGAGCCTGAGCAGCAGAGACCAGCCGTGCCGACGGTGAGCCAGAACTGGAATAGTGAAAGGTCCATCGTGCCACAAGTGAACTGGAGCAGCAGGGCAGCCTGAGGTGGGAATCGCCCAAGGGAGGGAGACGTCGCTGGACAAGAGAAGCCTCGCAAGCCAAACTTGGAAGGGTGGATGTGAACGCAAGAAGAGAGCCAGTGCTAGGTAGAAAGGGCCTGCCATCTATGGCCTGAGGGTGCATAACCACCCCCAGAGCTGGCCCCTTACCTGCAGTATCA
Source organism: Chelonoidis abingdonii (assembly GCF_003597395.2). NCBI lineage: Eukaryota > Metazoa > Chordata > Testudines > Testudinidae > Chelonoidis > Chelonoidis abingdonii. The sequence continues at coordinate 8,137,817 of NC_133770.1, forward strand.
GCACAGCACAGCCGGGTTCTGGGAAGGAGGCGTGAGATGTGTAAGGAATAGGCTGTGAATTTACTTGAGTTCCAGAGACCATTGTTTGCGGAGTTCCCGTGCCTACAGGGCCGGATGCCTTGTTCTTTTGACCTTTCTATTTTTCCCCCTGTTTGTTTCCAGTTGCTGCTTAATTAATTGTATTTGGTTTAAACTCAGTGAAACGATCAGTGAGTTAGGGAAGTGGCCGCTGAGGAGAAAGTACCCCAGAGTCGCGACATCCTAGCCCCTGTCCTGGCGATCCACAATGAGACTGAGGCTTAAGCCCCTCAAGGATCCAGGCCTAGCCTTATCGGGATTATGAGGACTCTGCCGCACAGGAGAAAGAGAAATCCTTGAGGTCAGGCATCTGGGGTGGGGACTTGGATCCATTCACCATCCGATTCCACCAGGGAAAATTCCCCACAGTAGCAGGACTATTCCCCCGCTTACGCTTAGATGAGCAGCTGTATACATTTAACTTGCAAATACTTCTCTAGCTCTGAAATTGCCCAGTTTGGTTCCAGCCCTGATCCGTTCTCTGGAATTCTACCCTAACGATGATTTGATGATTCTTGCCAGCTCTAAATTCACTGGGTTTTTCCTTTACAGGATTGCTTGTAATAATGCGCCTAGGGAGAGACTACTGGCCTTTTAAGAAGAACATTGTGTGCTGCAAGGGCCCTGGAAGGAGCAAAGCATAACACAGGGGTTTGGGACTCTTTCAACAGCAACTAAAAACTAGAGCTTTGTCTACATTTCAGTCATTGGTGCCCAGCCCCCTGCTACAGCAATGCACACCTTAGTTTAGGCAGAGAAACTTACTGTTATCACTGGTGCTTATCTCTGCTAGGGTAAGCTGCGGTGGTATGCATCATGGCTTTGCCTCTGCACAAGAGGCCAGGTATTTAGTGGTGTTTTCATAAGCACTTGGGCACCTAAAACTCATTGGTTGCAGTGGGCGACAGGAGTCTGGGTTCTTTTGAAAATACCAATAGGCAACTAAATGCCTTTAAAAGTCTGTCCCCAAGTGTTTATACTGGTGTAGCTGTGTTGGTGGTTGGCTATTGATGGCTGTGTCTGGGGTAAATCGCAAGACAGAAACTAGAAGTGTTCATGAGTGTGTGTATGTGTGTGTGTGTCTATACATTCACAATCAGGGACAAGAAAGTGCAGGTGGCAGATGGGAAGGAAAGGCAGTTGAAGAATTATCTGAGCCAGGGTAATTAGATATTAATAATAAAAAATAACAGTAATGCTGATCAGCATTTTTATCTGAAAACACTTTTACTGCCAAAATGGCCTTTTTAAAAAGACATTTTTATGGAATATTTTCATATTTTTCAAATGTTCTTTTTTTAAAAAAAAATTAAATGGTTTTCTGCTAATTAGAGTTTAAAGGGAATTTCCTCATTTTTCTGTCCCTTCTCCCCCAACTTCTTGTCTCTTTTGCCATTAAAAAAAAAGGGAGGGGGAGAATGGGGAGAAAGAGAAAGGAAGTGAGGGAAAACTGAAAAAGATTATCAATTTTTGGTTTTAAAGAGAGGAATAATTTTTGCTTCTAATTTTTAATTCAGAAAATTGGAAATTTCAAATATTTTCATTAAAAATGTCAAAAATACCATTATTTTGTAATGTTTGTCATGAAAAGTGCTTTATCATTTTTTGACCGACTAGTTAACAGCTAACTCTTACACCTCAAAGCGCTTTACAAAGGAAGGTGGAGTATCATTGCCGTAAGATCATTTCTCTGTAAGTGACATGGAAATATACTGGGCAGTGTAATATAGAACTGGAGAGCCCAGTAAGAATGCTGAGGAAGCTTATTGGTATTTGACTTCCAGAACTGGAGATTTCGTTATGGATTCCCTCCTTGAATTGCCTTTTCCAGGCCCACACACTTTCTCTGGATCAAATTCTCCCTGGCAGCCTACAATAATAATATCTAGCCCTTTCATTGTGCTTTTCATCAGTAGATCTCAAAGCACTTTAAAAACGTAATCATGATTGTTATCCTGACTTGTAAAATGGGGAAACTGAGGCACAAAGAGGCAAAAGTCACTTGCTCAGGGTCACTCAGTAGTCCAACAAGCACTAGAACCCAGGTTGTCTGAGTCCCAGTCTACTATCCACTAGGTGACACTGCCTCCCCAAGTACAAGTGCACCAGTCTCAATGAGATTTACTCCTGTCTTGGCCTCTGTAGTCATCTATCATCATTTCAGTGCATGGAAGGGAGAAGTAGGATACTGCTGTTTCAGTTGCTAGCATCACAGTATCCACATTCCGCATCTTCTTTGAACCTGGTAGTCCAAGAACCTGATATATTGTGCAGGGAGATCTCCAGATTCACCTTTGAAGAATTGAAGCCACAAGAAGCAGGATCCTTTACTGCCAACATGGTGTTCTCTTAAAAAAATGAGCTGAGTGAATTTGGTGGTGGTGCTGAGTGCCCAGATAGGCTGTGCTGGAGCTAGGGGGCTTCTGTTTCCAGCATATCAGCAGTAGAGTAAGCCCCCTCACTGCATCCCTCTGCCATTATGCCTCTGCCTGAAAAGCACTTCTACTTTTAGGATTGAGAGAGAAGTTCTGTCTCTACCACGGACCATTTAGACTTTGACCGCTTTGCTGACCATCCGGCTGCAGCATCTCTTAAGGTTTTGTGCAATGCCCATGCTGGTCCATTAGAAAAGAGTGACTCCTCCCACTCGTTTCCTATGAAACACCTACCATTTCTCGCAGAGCACCAGTAATGAGCAAGCAATGGCCACTGGGCCCTGTTCACAGCACCTGCACTGAATGCAAACCAATGACCCTCAGAGGTTGGCGCCCTTTCCCACCATACCAGTCTATCGAGGTACTTACATTGCACCTCACAATTGCACCCACTATGTCATTCCTCTCCCTTGTGCTAACTATAACCTGGGAGTTAACCTCTTGCTTGCTGGTAACCAGCTAGTTCCTCTACACTCTTTCAAGGATAGTTTCTGGCTCCTCTTTGACTCTACTGAGGTGGTTTTAAAACCTTCTTTCAGAAGTGGTCCTGGAGGAAAGGCAGAGACTAGCCACAATTCTCTTTCTCTTGCTCAGAAGAGAGCCCAGCTATACAAAAGACCTTGCACAGCTGTCAGGAATCCCACCTAACTAGCTCACCTGAACTGTAATATTAAGCAGTAGAGGGTTGCTAGGGTTTTTTTTAATTTGTTTGTTTGTTTGTTTTTAAATAAGAGGTCTGGGAATGAGCAGAGAAACTGCTGCCTGGTACAGCAGGGGTTAAAGAAAAGGTGGGTTCAGCTAGCCCCATCCCACTATACCTGCAGCCAATGCCAGGCCTGCAGGGGGGAGAAAAGAAGAGAGTCTGGCTCAGCTGGGAGCTGACTGGGGAGGTGGCAGGAGTTCTCTATGTGCCTGAAGGGGTGGGTTAGCAACCTGACAGCCAGTGCAGCCATTTGAGGCAAGTAAGTCTTCCCCTGCTAAGGGAGCCTGCAGATAAGCCTGAACTGGGTGGGGGGGAACTGGACTAGTGGGGCCATGCCCTGAATTAAAGTGACTTTAGTAGGAAGTAGCCCAGGGAAACTGGTCTTGACACCCAGCCCCTTGCTGGGAGAGAGGTCCATCCCCTCAGTTTAGGGGTTGAACTACACAGTGCCCTGGGCCAGGACCTGGTGGAGAGGGAGGGCCAAGTCCGCCTACCATCCCCGCTGACCAATGATCTAGCCACTAGGCAACCTGGCCTCTGAAACCTCTATCACAAGGTCCATAAAATTCCAGGTACTTTATTCTGTCCAGCATCCTTGCTACAGAGCTTCAGTTTAAATAGCAAAGTGTCCCCTGACTATCTTCCCTGGAACAGCCTTCATAAGGTCTGTTTCCCCTAAAGCAAAGCATGGTGTTTGGTGGTGGTTGTTTTTTGATGGAAGCCAATCTGAGAGTAAAATGAGGGGTGAAAGTGCACCTATATGGCTGGACAGAGCAAAATGCATTCATTCTTCATATTGCACTTGAGTTCAAAGTCAGCAGAACTTCAAAGGACTTGAGCTATAATTCAATAAAAGTAAAACAAGCAGCTCCTCTTCTCAAATTTCTCTTTCTTTCTCTGCTCCTACCCCCCTCTTCCTTCTAAAATTCCCATGTAGTCAGAGAAATCACAGTAGACAAACATGACATTTCAAAATCTATCAGGTTTATTGAACTAAAAGTTCAAGGGGGAAATGCTACATATATCTGGAAAGATGTGTAAGGCCTCTGTCAGTCCAAGCCTAGAGGGGTGTGAATTTGGAGGGGAGAGATAGCTCAGTGGTTTGAGCATTGGCCTGCCAAACTCAGGATTGTGACAGTTTGTCAGACCCCCACAAAATAAACTTATGACCCTATGAGGGGTTATGATCCCCCATTTGAGAATCCCTACTCTACACATTCCTGCAATGATTTTTGTACAAAATATGCCTAGTGAGATATCATTTGTAAACTAATAATGCACTGGTGAATCATATCACTGTAGAATATATGTAACGATGCTGTATGTAAAATTATGAATACACAGTAATATTATGCTCTAGGGTCTGAGTAACAGGTGTTTAAATCAGCCATGTCGGGGGAGTTGATGGGTTTTCTCCAGACAAAGGAAAGAGGCCAACACCTCAAATGAGGTGTGACCCAAATTCGATGGGCTATTCATTTGCATCAAAGGTTGCAGCAGGAAGAGCTAATTTGCACAGGAGCAACCCCAGTCAGGGAGGAACCAGCATGGAGCCTTAGCTTCCAGGCCTCATGGCTTCTCTACAGAGCATGAACTAATGAAGTTTATTTGGGATACCCATTGGAAGAATCCATTTCAAAGGGTCACTGAACTATAAAGAGCAGGGGAGCGAACCCCTTAGTTATCCTTCACTTTAAGGAGACAAAGAAACCATGCCATTTGATCTTTGTGATGGGTCCTGGCCAGGCTGGCCAGCAAAAAGCTGAAAATTGTGGGTGAGAGAACCCATCTTGAACAAAGACTGTACCTTGCTAGATTAAGTTTTACACTTTTAAGCACATGTTTTCACTTTTATTTGCTTGTAAATGTTTCTGCCTTTATTTCTTTTAAATGGTATCACTAATCCAAGCAATTAATTAATAAACTTGTTAATAAACTCATTTTGCTTTCATTATACTTCATCAGTGCTGAGTAAGTTCAGTAAAGTGTGTGCTTCTAGTAAGCTCATAGGTTGAAAAGTGATAAGGTCAAGGTAAAGGCAGCAAATCTAATATTTTTTCTGTGAATCACAGAAATGTGGGACGGGAATGAACCTCGATAGATCATTTAGTCCAGTCCCCTGCACTGAGATAGGATTAAGTATTATCTAGAACATCCCTGACAGGTGTTTGTCTAACTCCTTCTTAAAATCCTCCAGTGACATAGCTTCCACAGCCTTCCTCAGTAACTTATTCCAGTGCATAACTACCCTTACAGTTAAGAAGTTTTTCCTAATGTTTAACCTAAATCTCCCTTGCTTCCATTACTTCTTGTTCTGTCCTCAGTGGATAAGGAGAATAATTTATCACCCTCCACTTTATTACAACCTTTTACATACTTGAAAACTGTTATAACCTCAGTCTTCCCTTCTCCAGACTAAAGGAACCTATTTTTTTTCTGATTTTTCTTCATAGGTTATATGTTCTAGACCTTTCATCAGTTTTGTTGCTCTCCTCTGGACTGCCTCCAGTTTGTCCATGTCTTTCCCAAAGTGTGGTACCCAGAACAGGACACAATACTCCAGTAGAGGTCTTATCCGTGCTGAGTAGAGCAGAAGAATTATTTCTCGTGACTTTCTTACAGCACTCTGGCTACTACATCCCAGAATGATGTTTCATGTGAAGGTCCAGTGAGAGAGACTGATCCCTCTGGTAGGGCGATTTGGGGGCAAATTTGGCGCTTGAAGGGTACTAAGGTCAGCCTGCAAGGAATAGCCAAGTTGGGCAAAGCCATCATGAGGCTTGTGGATGTCTTGTTGGGATCAGTGGTCTGCACCAAAATCACACAGCCACAAGACATTGATGATTACAAGGCAGATGTTGAATAAACCCCTTACTGGCCTGGTTGAGCCCCAAAATGTCAGAGGACAGGGGTACTGGAACTATTTATATAATGGGGGTGCTGAGAGCCATTGAATCAAACTGCAAACCTTGTATATAATGGAAACCACTGCAAGTCATGGGGTGCAGCAGCACCCCTAGTTCCCATACTTACAACAGAGATGCATTGTGATGTTCCAACATTGCCAGGGAGAGATCACTCCTTGTCTTTGCCATCAGTCTCTTGGCTGTCTTTACTGCTGAGTCTGCCTTCCCATTGCTTGGCGAGGACCCAGGAGAAATTGGCTCGTGCTCAAATTCCCCTTTGACGCTGAATCATTTGGCTTCTGTTGTGTGTTGTCTCACTGTTTGATCGTAGCATGCTGGGTACGCCAGACCCTGCAAAAGGCACCTTCCCTGGCCACAGTCCCAGGTTCCATGCCAATTGTTGCGAGGGGGAATATCTGTGTGGCACCGCAGTGGCTCTGCCACACACCCTTGCTGTGATGTCTTTGGTCTTTACTCAACATCAAGAATGAGGGAACCTCACAGACAGAGCTGGGTTCCAAATTGTTTACAAACATACAAGGCCTAGCTGCATATACACACCGTTGCTGCTTATGTTCTGTGGTTCTGCAACAGAACCCATTAGAGGGCTTCTAAACTCTTTAAAGGGATACGACCCACCTCCTAAACATTACCTCTCCAGATGCTACATATGGGATGTGTCCGGGCATGGCCAAGAGGGAAGGGAGTATGACTGGGAGCATTTTTGCACTCTGGCTATGCTGATCTTCCAAAATGGCCCCAAGGGGAATATTGCAGCCAAATGCAAGTTGGAACCAGCTGGTCCCTGAATTCAGGGCAGCATAACAGTGATGGGAAGCTGCTTTTCTACCCGTACAAACACACCTTCCCTCTTCAGTTCCTGCACGTAGTATATCTTGGCTGGAACTGCAAATCGGCCCCTAGAGCGCTAAATTTAAGCCCTAATTCTTTGACATATAATAGCTGGAAATCACTGTGGAAGTCAGACCCTGAATCTGTCCCCACTAATTTCCTGAGATATCTTTTCCTGTTAGGTCCTGTGGTCCCTTTCTGATCAGCGCTTTGCTATGGGGTTTTCCGAGTGCTTTGCTTTGTGGAATCTGTTTGCTATGGGCTAGCCCCTGCTTGCTTCATTCAGCCCAGTTGGTGCCGGGGGGAGTTGTGGAGAGCAGATTTTGGCCATACAGGGCTATGTAAATTGTCAGACCTCTAGCAAACTGCTTCCAAGATGTAAACATCCAGCAAGTCATAGCAGCATAGATGTGCCGTCATGCCCAGATCCTGCCAAGGCAAGCAGTAAAAATCGGCGATTGCAAAGCCTTTTGATAAAAAGACTCGGGGAACGTCCACACTAGCATTTATTGGGTGGCTGTGCTCCAGCATGACAAGCGCTAACTGTGTCTGTATGGACCCTGCTAGTGCACCGTAAAAGTTCCCTAGGGCTCATCGACATACTTCTGTTTCAAACTGGAGAACACACACTAAGCACTTTTAGGGACCATTAAGCTGTGTCTTTACAGCCATTTGTTGCACAGCATGTTGGTACACTGTAGATTTATACCCCAGCTTGCTGTACGAGTGCTCATGTAAACATACCCTCAGATAGCCTTCTACCTATCAGATTGCAGAGAAAAAGGAATCTTAGCAGCCAACTCTTGCCCCAAGTTATACATGTGTAAATCTGAAGTAATTTCACTAAATTAATGGAGTTGCTACAGGTTTATGCTAGAGCTGGTTGGAATATTTTCAAAGGAATAGTTTTCAGTCAGAAAATGCAGTTTCCTTGAAATCAAAATGATTTGCGGGAATGTGTTGATTTCAACAACATCTGAAGGGAAAAATTCAAAATGTTCATTTTGATACTGGTTTTGATATTTTGCTAAGGTCAAAATATTTTGTTTCAACTTCATTTCAACTCATTTTGTTTAGATTTTTAGACAATATTACAATTTTTATATCACACTGTATGTAATAGTCTCTATGCATTATATATAATATGTGTTTGAACAGGGGTAAATTCCTACATCTAGGAACAAAGAATGCAGGCCATGCTTACAGGATGAGGGACTCTATCTTGGGAAGCAGTGACTCTGAAAAAGATTTGGGGGTCGTGGTGGATACTCAGCTGAACACGAGCTCCCAGTGCTATGCTGTGGCCAACAGGGCTAATGTGATCCTTGGATGCATAAACAGGGAAATCTGAAGTAGGAGCAGAGAGGTTATTTTACCTCTGGATTTGGCACTGCTGCAATCACTGCTGCAATATTGTGTCCATTTCTGGTGTTTATAGTTCAAGGAGGAGGTTGATAAATTGGAGAGGGTTCAGAAAAGAGCCACAGGAATGATTACAGGATTACAAAACTTACCCTCTACTGATTAGCGACACAGAATCCTGTGGCACCTAATGGACTAACAGACGTATTGGAGCATGAGCTTTCATGGCTGAATACGTCTGTAGGTGTATAAGGTGCCACAGGAGTCTTTGTTGCTTTTTACAGATCCAGGCTAAAACGGCTACCCCTCTGATGCCTCTAGTGATAGAGTCCAGGAACTCAGTCTATTTAGCTTCACAAAGAGCAGGTTAAGGGGTGACTTGATCACAGTTGCTGAGTATCAACATGGGGAACAAATATTTAATAATGGGCTCTTCAATCTAGCAGAGAAGGTGTAACGTGATCCAATGGCTGGAAGTTAAAGCTAGGCAAATTCAGATGGGAAATAAGGTGTAAATTTTCAGCAGTGAGGGAAATTAACCATTGAAACAATTTACCAAGGATCATGGTGGATTCTCCATCACTGAAAATGTTTAAATTGAGTTTGGATGTTTATCTAAAAGATCTGCTCTAGGAATTATCTGGGAGGAGTTCTCTGGCCTGTATCATGCATAACGTCATAAGAGATGATCACAATGGTCCCTTTGGCACTGGAAACTGTGATATACGATATTTCAGTATCAACACTATCAAAACAAAATGTTTTACCTTCTCTAAATGAAATCATTTGACATTCTTGAAACAATGTTTTTATGGTTCCCCCCAAAAAATGAATTTTGGTTCTACTGCATATTTTAAAATGTTGACTTTTTTTTTATTTTCCAATTTAGAACAATGTTTTCCCAAAATGTTAGAATTTTCCACGGAACAAAAATTCCACTTTCTGACAAGCTATTACTTATACAAAGCAACCGAGAGCTGGATGTGGCCTCAATGTGCTTATCTACCTGTGATACTTATAGGATTTGGGCTGGTCAGGTCTATTCTATTCTTTATGTCCTTACACCACACTCCTCACCATAGTATCTCAGCACCTATCAAACCCAACCTGCCACTGCTCCATACCTAAAATAGTCTTTCAGTTATGACATGTAATCTCTTTTGGAACATATTTCTGTCCTCAGTAACTTCTGGTTGCTATTCAAGTGGAAAAGGAGGGGACAGGAAGTGCCAGCTCTGTTACAACTTGTTGTGTGACTTTACCCTCATGTGCTGCAATTTCTTTACCAGTAATATGTGCTTAATAATATTTACTTACCTCACAGTTTTAATTAAAGGGTCACTGCCAATTTGAAAACTACATGGTGTCTGAATTTTCTTGCTTTCTTTTGCTTTGGTTGTGCAATAATGGCACTTTGTGACAGTTATCATCAGTTTCACAAGGTGGTCACTTTCTCTTGTAGTCATTTACTTAGTCAGGTTCAGGGCTGGCTCCAGGCACCAGCCAAGCAAGCTCATGCTTGGGGCAGCAGATTCTAGGGGGCAGCATTCCGCCCAATCCTAGGGTGGCATGGCCTGTTTTTTTGTTTGCCGCTGTGGCTGCCCGTAGGGGATGGCAGTGCAGAGGAAGGGAGCGCCCTGCTGGGAGCAGGCTGCACGTTCCCTCTGCCCCAGCTGGTGCCAGGTCTGCAGCAAGCCCGGCAGCCTGCGTCCTTTCCTCTCTGCCGACTGGAGTGGCGTGGAGCCCTCCCAGCAGGCAGCGCAGTGGTCGGGGGCCGAGTGGCAAGCACCCTGCTGAAGCCCTGGCTGCCACCCTTCTCTATCTTCCCCCCACTCCCTCCCTCTCCCCTCTGCTAGCCAGGGCACATCTGCAGCGCAGGGAGTCCCCTTGCACCCTGGCTCCGGCCGCCCTGCAGGTTTTTTTTCCTCCCTGCTTTGCTGCTCCGGCCACGCCGCAGGTTTGTATTTTTTTTGTTGGGGCTGCAAAAAAGCCAGGGCCGGCCCTTGTCAGGTTCACCCCTCTTGAATACACCATTAAAAAAAACAAAAGTAAAACAAAGGCTTACGTTTCTTTGTTTTTCAAAACAATAATATTAATAACTACTTAAACTATACCAGAAGCAGATTTTTTTAGAAAATAACCAAGTTTAAGAATTCAAGTTGTAATGTTTAAAGAACTTTAGCACCTCAGAGAAATCATAGAGCGATACAAATATAGACCTGGAGTGAACCTCCAAATGTCATCAAGTCCAGTCCCTTATGCTGAGGCAGGACCAAGTAAACCTAGACACTCCCTGATGTGTGGTTGTCCAACATGTTCTTAAAAATCTTCCAGTGACAAGATCCCACAACCTCACTTGGTAACCTACTCAAGTACTCAATTATTCTTATAGTTAGAAAGTTTTTCCTAATATCTAACTTAAATCTCCCTTGCTGCACATTTAAGCCCATTATTTCTTGTCCTACTTTCAGTGGACATGGAGAACAATTGATAGCCATCTTCTTTATCATGGCCCATAACAATCTTCAGATATGTTGTCAGACCTTACCTCAGTTTTCCTTTCTCAAGAATAAATATGAGCAGGGTTTTTTAACCTTTCCACATAGGTCATGTTCTCTAAACCTTGCATTATTTTTGTCGCTCTCTTCTGGACTCTCCAATTTGTCCACATCTTTCTTAAAGTGTGGCACCCCGAACTGGACACAATACTCCAGCTGAGGCCTTACCAGTGCAAACCAATGTATCAATTACCTCATGTGTCTTACCTACAAGAATGCTATTAATATACTTCAGAATGATATTAGCCTTTGTTGTGACTGCATCGTGCTGTTTGTGCATATGTAACTTGTGATGGCCTATAACCTCAAATCCTCCTCTGCAGTACTCCTGCCTAACCAGTTATTCCCCATTTTGTATTTATGCATTTTATTTTTCCCTTCCTATGTGTTGTACTTTGCACTTGTCTTTATTAAATTTGTTGATTTCAGACCAATTCTCCTATTTATCAAGGTCCTTTTGAATTCTAAAAGTGTCCTTGAAGTGTGTGCATGATTATCATTTACATAAAGGAGAGGGATCTGGCCATTTTTATTCATATCTAGCCCAGTTAGTCTGATATTAAGAATTGAGCCATTTGAGCAGGAATCCTCAAAGCTATTTTAGGGAGAATTTTGAGAAGATCCAGGGCAGGAAAGAGTTTTCCCACCCCATGAATATTTCATAGAGTTCAAATTCTTCCTCTCAAAATGGGATGAAAAGTTGAAATCTTGAAAATATTTGTAAACCGAAAAACATTTTTTTTCCCAATTTTGGTCAATTTGACAGGTTTCCTTTTAGTTTTGGCTTCTTTTTCTTTCTTTTATTTCAGTTTAATTAGCTTACCTTTGAAAATGAAAAGGGAATGCAAATAATTTTGAACTGGAAAACCAGAATTTTTCATTTTGAAAATGTTGAAATTGTTTTGAGCATTTGAAGACATTTTTTCTTGACATTTTTTTCAGAAGGGGAAATTCACCAAACCTGCCCCCTGTCCATGACCAGTTTTTGTTTCAAAGAATCGTCAGTTTTAACAAACAATTTGGCAAAAGCTTCCTAACCGGCTCTAATTCGGGGTCTCTTTTTGCTGGCAGAATAATGGAAAGGGGCCATAACAGGATGAGGACATGGTGTCTCATCTTCAACTTCAGGTGGAAATACCTGTGTGGCATTTTCTGAGGTCTGTTCCTAAAAGGAGGTTCCAAACTCTGGCTAGTACTTAGGAGTCCACATGCTCATTATTATAATTTATTTGTACTGTGGTAGTGAGTAAAGGTCAGGATCAATAATTGGATTCCACCATGAAGTATAGATATGATGGCATATCCTCTGCCCACAGGAGAATGTAATCTAAGTGTATGAGGACTACAGAGCGATTCAACAAACACATGAGGGAACCATAACGGAATAGTGAGATAGGAGTTATATCTAAGGTAATGCTCACGGCACAGTAGCTATCTAACCATCAGTCTCCCTATATTATTATTAATATACATACGTTTCTCAGGCACCAGTCACCAGAGAATTTGGGTGCCCATTACATAATTAAGAATAAGAACGGTTCCCATTAAAATGGACAAAATATGTCTGTTATCAATAGATTTGGTTGAAATCTTTCACATTTTGAAATGCTGAAAATTCAAAACGTAAATAAAATTGGTAGGCTTTTAGATTTCATTTTCATGAAATTCTCTTCTGTTTTTTGTCCATAATAGAGCTGATTGAGAGTTTTTGAAATTTCAAATAAAAAAAGGAAAATTTTGCTTCAATTTCCTCGTCTAATTAGCAGGTGCTTGGTAGATATAGCCGTTTAAAAACTGAGAAAAATGGAAAAAAGAATGTAAGTAGAGTTTATTCTCAACAGTAGGAAAGTGTTCTGAATTGCAGTCATGAGCCTGAGAGACGGTGAGTGAGGTAATACCTTTTATTGGACCAATTTCTGTTGGTGAAAGACTAATTTTCAAACTTACACAGAGCTCTTCTCAGGTTTGCATAATCTCAAAAGCTTGTCTCTCATCACCAGAAGTCGGTCCAGTAAAAGATGTTACCTCACCCACCTTGTCCCCCAGATATCCTGGGACCAACATGGCTACAACAACACTGCATACAATCATAAACCTAGCAGGGAAGCACAATTAAAGCTTCTGTGTTATATAGACTTTAAGTCAGAAGGGGCCATCATGATCATCGGAACTCCTGTGCAATGCAGACCTCAGAACCTCACCCACCCACTCCTGTAATAGGCCCATAATCCTTGGCTGAAGTCCTCAAATCATGATTTAAAGACTTAAAGTTACAGAGAATACACCATTTACACTAGTTTAGCTTAAACACGAATTTGACTTATGTACCCACACTGCAGAGGAAGGCAAAACCTGCCCCCCAGAGTCTCTACCAATCTGACCTGAGGGTAAATTCCTTACTGACCCCAAATATAATGATCAGTTAGACCCTGAGCATGTGGGCAAGACCCACCTGGCAGATACCTGGGAAAGAATTCTCTGTAGTAACTCAGAGCCCTCCCCATCTAGTGTCCCGTCATCAGCCATTGGAAATATTTTGCTACACACAGTTGCAGAACAGCTGCATGCCACTGTAGGCAGTCTCATCACACGATCCCCTCCATAAACTTATCAAGCTCAGTCTTCAAGTCAGTTAGGGTTTGTTTGGTTTTTTGCTCCCACTGATCCCTTTGGAAGGTTGTTCCAGAGCTTCACTCACACTATACTTGACATCAAGAGGATGTTGTTTATGAGAATGGCAGGTGTTGGCTGTGTGATCCTAGAGGAGCTTGATTAATATATTAGGAACAACTTATTCCATATGATTGATTTAATCTGAAATCCTACTTGTCCCCAAAATGCATGGGACACACCCTATGTAGAACTCCACTTTGGTATCACTCACTCCAATTCACATTTCAAAAGGGCTGTCCGCAACTCAGACTTTTTTTGCAAAGAAATGATCACCCAAGAAGTTAGTTGAGAACTATAACTATTGTTCACGTGATACAATCAAAACAATTCAGCTGAACCACTCAGAACTGCACATGGCTGCTAAGCAAATACAGGCATGGATTCCTTTATTATTTGGACTACAATAGCACTTAAAGGTCCCTATTGCATTTAAGGCCCGATCCAAAACCCATTGAAGTCAATGGAGAGACTTACACTGATTTCATAGATTCCATGGCCAGAAGGGATCACTGTGACAATCTAGTCGAATCTCCTGTGTAACCCAGGCCAGAGAACTTCCCCAGAATAATTCCTGGAACAGATCTTTTAAAAATACATCCAATCTTGATTTAAAAATTACCAGTGAGGGAGAATCCATCATGACCTTGGTAAATTGTTCCAGTGGTTACTTATCCTCACTGTTAAAAATGTACTCCTATTTCCAGTCTAAATGAGTTTTCAATGAGTTCTGGATTGAAGCCTAAAACTGTAAGCATTTGTGGACAGAGAGTGTCTCCTATATGTATGTACAGCACGTAACACAGTGGGGCCATGCTCTCAGTTGAGGCTTCTAGGTATTACTGTAAGATACAGATAGCCTGGAGTCTACCAGGACTGCGTTAATGTAAGTGAGAACAGAGTTTAGCAAACCATGTCTATTTTTAAAAAGACAGCATGTGAAATGTACTTCCGATAACGCCTGGGTCATTTCACTGTATTTTAAAATGTGGGGGAAGGAATGTTTTTGGTGTTGCTTTTGTTTGTTTGTGGTTTTATGTGGTAACCGAGAGCTCACTACAGGCAGAATCAAAGGTTCTGCAAATTACTGTAAAAATTGTTCTTCCCAATTACAAAAAATAAAATAAAATTAAATTTTAGAAAAATCAGATCAATAAACAACCCTTGACAGACCTTGTAAATAAAAGACTTTCTTTTTTTTCCACAAAGCAGCTGGTTTTCATTTTTTATTGCTCAATAAAATGAGAAGTCTTTGTTTGCCAAGTTGAGGGACTTACCCCTTGCATGATGCCCAAGCATCTCCCGTAACCTTTTAATCAGCCCCACAGTTGGAGTGGCTTGTGAGCCCAAGAAGGAGCAAAGGTGGATGGCATGATGGCAATTCTGCATTAGCAGTAATGTGGTGAATCTACTTATTAGTGTTTTCTTTAATTCGAGTGGGGGGAAAGAGACAGCTTAAAAACTTCCTGGCAAGCACTGCATTTCTCTCACCAGCATTTGTTAGCCATTAACATTCCCCACACTAAAGCTTTTGCAGGGTGTTAAAACTGGAGGAGGCTGCTCTGGGGGTGAGATTTTTTCCTTCCAGATATTGCTTTGGAAATAAAATGGAGTGTGAGCTTATTTCTTCTTCCCCTCAAGGCAAGGGGAATGAAATAAACATGTTGATTTCCCACAGTGGCATCTAAGTGCACTGCATATTGGTACAGATTTTAAAAATGGGAATGACTTGCTGCATGCCAAACTGGGTTCGTCTGTTAGCACAAGGGTGTGTTTGGAAAGCAAGCCAAAGAGGACCTAACTAATATCCAGGAGGATAGAGCAGGAGGCTGTATATCAGGACACCTAGGTTCTATTCCCATCTTGAGCAAGCACCTGACAGTATCTGTACCTTTTTGTTTTCTCATCTGTATTGTATGTTCCTATCTCAAGAGGGTGTTGTCAAGCTTGGAACTAAGGCAGTTTTTTCCAACTGTTTTTTGATGGAAAATTGGGGTTTGACAGAACAATTCTTTTCCACATTAATCAGTCTTTTTTTTTTTTTTTTAAATCTGCTTTCCATGGAAAATGTTGACTTTTTGTCAAATAGAACACCTGAAAATTGACAAACTGTGATGTGGAAATGCCACTGCAATGCCTTATGGGAGTTGGGCCAGGTTCCTCAGTCAGACAACATATTTCATGATGCACTGGCACCAGGGATTGTCATGGTGTGCCAGAGTGGAGGAAGCAGTGGTGCATCATAGGAGATATAGTCCTGCTATGGAGCCTAGCACATAGAAGAGAATGGGGCTTTGCTGCAACTGAACTACAATTCCCAGAAGGCAATGCAGTGACATTTCCACATTGATGCATTTTCCAGCCAAGTTTTCAATTTTCAGCTGAAAATTTTTAATTTTTGCCCCCCCCCCACAAAAAAAGATTCTGTTCGCCCCCTTGCCTCCAAGCTAACCAAAACAAAAGGCCCCACCAATGTCCAACCAGCTTTCCTTGGAACTCAAAGGTCACTTAGGATCTCACTGGATCAGATACAATGAGATAAGGCCCAGATCCTCAAAACCATTTAGCCTCATCACCTCCATTGACTTCAATGGCAGTTAGGCACTTACATACCTTTTTGATGATCTGGTCCTAAAATCCTCAACTGGTATAAACTGATGCAGCTCCAATAACTTCAGTGGGAGCAGTGGTGCTTTACACTAGGTGAGAATCTAGCCAAAGGTTTGTAAAGTACTTTGTGTTCTTTGGATGAAAGACAACGCTGTCCCCATGAAATTATTGCAAGTCACATTCTGTTTGTTTTGCTTTTCCCATTCTCCTGTGCTAACATTCAATGACTAGACGCTATATGTGATTATTTATTATCATAGTTCTGTAAAATTGGTGAATCAGAGAGAGGGTAATTTTCTTCAAACTCCAAACAAGGGACTTAACTTTTGTTTAACTTTGTTTAATTATCCCTAAACTATTGTTCCCCTTAGTTCACCGTAATGGTGGGTGAATAACTAATTTTTTTGGTTCGATGGCCGAACCAAAAAAAAAAAAATTCCTATCAGGTTGACCCAAAATGAGAAAATTTCAATGTTTCTTGTCGAAACAAGAAACAAAACCAGCTTCATTTCATGCCAAACAAAGTTTTTAGATCAACCCAAAACAATTTGTTTTGTGTTCAGGTGAGTTTTTGCCGTATTTTTTTAAATTACTTCTAGCTACATTTCAAAAGAAAATGTCATTTTGAAACAAAGTATAAATATTTCCTTTCAAATATTTCAAAATAAAACATTTTGACTTTTTCCAAATCCTATCCCTCCAACCCCGTTTTTATTCAGTTGAAACTCTTCATTGTATTCGACCCAAATTTGCGATCGGTTTTGGTCAACCCGAAATGGCTTTTTTTTGGTGAATGAACTATTAGCCAAAACATTTCACCTGGCTCTTCCATAGAGCTTCGTCCTAAAATGCTCCCCGTTCCCCTTCCTGCCTGACTTCCTACTCGCTGTTAAAGTAATAGTCCACATTATCTGCACACACAGTCAGGGCCATGCTTGCATTAATAGCACTCAGATTCAAGGTGATGACAGCCATGATATAATTACCTAGTCAGACAGAATCTGAAATTATTTCTTGACTGAAAAGCTTTTCTGTTTCCTCCTTAGCTTATTTGGGAGAGTTGATACAGCTGTAAAAGGTATATGCGCACCATGTTTTAAATGAAACAAAATGTGGTATGAAGTAAAATTACCCTGATCTTAAATGTGGCAAGACAGCTGTCATCCCACATGTCAATTTCTGTTTGCAACAAATGATGACTGTGTATTGTGATTAAGATGGTTTTAAAAACCACAGATGTTTTAGAGGAAAAAAAAGGATATAAAATGCATTTTTGCTGCGTTATACTTAACTATCGAAAAATGAATTGTTGTGAATGTACATTAGGTAGTGGCTTTCAACATCTGGAGACAAAGATATTTATATTAGGAAAAAGAGCAGACGAACATGTGTAATAATTACCAGATTTATCAAACACTTAGATTGAAGAGATGACCTCTAGTTAGTTATCTTATGCTGTCAGCCCAATATACAGATGCGCCCACAAACACACACACACACACGCAGTCCCCTACGCACACAACCCTACATTACGGGTTAATAATCATTCTTCATAGAGTTGGCCCAAAAATCGTGAAACATTTTCATGACTTTAAAAAAAAATGATGAGAAAAATCATGGAAATTTCAAATTGCTGAAAAATTTCCACAAATAAGTTGGTAGAAAAATTATGAATTTTTCACTTTAAAAAAAAATTCAATTGTAAAAGTAGTTAGAACTGGCTGAACACTTTTCACACACACACATTTTCCAACGGAGACCCCATGCATCCATGAATCTCGGTGTGTCTCAAAGTGCTTAACACAAGGGGAAACTGAGGAACAGAGAGGTAAAATGATTTGTCCAAGGTCACTCAGAAGATTAGATGTGAGAATAGATACAAGTTCTTTTCACCCCTTGGTGAGTCCCTAGCCACTGGACTATGCTTTCCCTCTACGGGTTAGAATCAACTGGGAACATAGATTCAGAATAAAAGGATCTGACTCTAATTTTGCTGAGCACTCAGAATTTCCTCCGAGGTCAATGGGAGTTGCAAGTGTTTAGCAACTCTCAAGACCAAGACCAAAGGTTAAGACCTCGATTCAGAAACGCACTTAAGCGTGTGCTTAACTGGCACCATGCATGTGAGAAGGTAAAGTACAGCAACCTGTAAAGCATGAAAACCCCAGCCAGTCACATGGCGGCTCAGGGCAGTGTATAAAAGAAAGAGGAAGCTGGGTCTAAGGGGAAGGATCTGGACTTGCTGGATGGCTGGTTGTTGCCAAGGTTATTAGCTATTTGATTTTGAGTTTTGTAATTGTTTGGTGGATAATGAATACACCTTACAAGGGCTGAGGCCTGAAGCTTTATTTCCCTTTGCTGGCCGGTGAAACTGCCAACCAATTTACAACATGCCTAAGCATGTGCTTAATTGTCTTGCTGAATCGGGGCCCAAATCCAGGTCACATTGAAGTCCATAGCAAAGCTAAGATCCCATTCACATTAATGTGATGAGGGTTTGGCTTTAGATGTCTAAATTACACCCACAGATCACTCACTTGCACGATCACCATATTTCCAAAATGGCAACTGCTGATGCAGATGCACACATTTAAGCACAAGTGTCCATTGGTTTACATGGTTGCAGGATTTGTGTATGGAAAGGTTTGTGCACAGGCATTTTGCAGGCACTGGAACTGTTTTTTTGGTTTGTGTTTTTACAGCCCCAGGCACAATGGGGATGTGGTCTATGACTCAGATTCCTAAGCACTACGGTAATAGAAGTAATAAATAATAACAGCCAAGGCCCTGGTCTCTGAAATGTTTGATCACAGCATTGTATTTCCAGTATTGGTGGACATCAGTTGTTCTGAGTATTAGAAACCAATTATTTACACAGTTTCATATCTCTGGCATTTCAGATGCCAGCTGGCTACATGAACCGGCAATGAGACGATTGGTCCAGATGCATTGTATTATTACCTTCACTCTTCGCCCAAACATTTTTCTAACATGTTAAGTTTTCGGTGATCGATAGTTTCCGATTATTTTTATTTTGCCAAGTGCAGAGCAAAAAAATGTCTTTGCTTAATCAAGGAAATAGTCACAAGGGCTTAGACCTTTATGGGGACCATTATAGCTGGGTATTTTGATGAGGGAAAAAATTGGTTAGAAACTACCAACTGATAGCAAGATCTGCCCCTAGTTGCAAGAGTTTCTCTACATAAAAATCTCAACATACAATGATACACGGTATTTTTCCATGATGATTCCAAAATTATTTGGTCAAATTTTTCTAAGGTGTGCACAAGGAGATACAAAGGGTGTAGATGTATATTGTATTGTGCGACCAGCTGCGTGGGTCTTTGAAAACCCACTGAAGCCATAGAGATTGGAAAATTAGCCCCTTAGTCCAAAGGCACTATGATAATGTATACTTAGCCCTTAAGGCAGTCCTCCTCTGGCATTATGCTATCCCTGCACTGAAGAACACTGGGTTTTGTAGTCCACAGGGACACCTGGGAGTTACTGCAAGGCATGCTGGGAAGCAGGGACTGATATAAAAAAGATCCCTGGCCTCGTAGCAGAGAGTGCTTAGGAAAAGGCAAGAGTTACTGACAATCTTTCTAGTGAAAGGCCTGAAAGGGACTTTACAGAGATGGAGAAAGGACTTCAAGAGAGAAAGTTTGTTTGAATATTTGGTGATTTCTGCAGTGTTTGTCAGAGACCTGTGACTCCTGAGAAAGAAGAGGATGAGGGAACTCTGAATGTGGAGCTGGAGCCACCACAAGAGGTAATAGTTTTTAGCTAGGGACCGAGACACAAACCAGGCAAAGTGTATAGAAGCCCCTGTGCAAAGAGCTGAAGGAAGTGGCATGAGGAAAGGCAGCCCAAAGGGTTTTAGGCTCAGATCAGGCATTTGCTTCCTTTTCAGGCCTCTAGGCCAAAGTTCCCATTGGAGCAGTGATCCCCAAACTGTGGGGCATGCCCCGCTAGGGGGACACAGAGGAACATTGGGGGAGGGGGGGCAGTGGGGGGTAGGAAGAAAGCACCACCCATCCCAGCTCTGCCCTCAGTTCTGCTCCAGCCCTGGCTCCTGGCTGCAGCTCTGCTCCCGGCATCACCCTCAGCCGCAGACCTTGCCCCTGGCTCCCAGTATGGCTGCAGATCCACACCAGGCTGCAGCCCTGGCCTTGGACACAGCACTGCTCCCAGCCTTGGCCTGCAGTTCTGCTTCCAGTCTCAGACCCACTTCTGGCTACAGACCTGCCCCCAGCTTAGGGTTGCCAGGTGTCCAGTTTTCAACCAGAACATCTGGTCAAAAAGGGACCTGGTGGTTCCGGTCAGCACTGCTGACCTGGCCATTAAAAGTCCGGTTGATGGCAGAGCAGGGCTCAGGCAGGCTCCCTACCTGTCTCTGCACAGCTCACTCCATGCGCTGACTCCGCTGCTCTCATTGGCCGGGAACTGAGGCCAATAGGAGTTGTAGGGGTGGCACCTGCAGGCAGAGGCAGCACACAGTGCACAGAGCAACCTGGCCATGCCTCCATCTAGAGCCACAGGGACATGTCATCACTTCTGGGAGCCGGCTGAGGTAAGCATCAGCCGGCTGGAGCCTGCACCCCTCACCTCCTCCTGCATCCCAGCCCTGAGCCCCCTCCTGCACTCAAACTCACTCCTGGAGCCCACACCCCTTTTGCCCCCAACCTCCTGCCTCAGCTTGGAACCCTTTCCCACACCCAAACTCCTGCCTGGAGCCCCCTCCTGCACCCTGTACCTGCCATTTCTGACCCCACCCCAGAACCCACATCCCCAGCCTAAAGCCCATACCCCATCCCATACCCCAACCTGCTGCTTCAGCCTGGAGTCCCCTCCCATAAATCAAACCCCTCAGTTCCACCCCCAGCCCAGAGCCTGCTCCTGCACCCCAGAGCCCACACCTTTGCCCAGAGCCCTCAGACACTTACCCCACACCTCAACCCCCAGCCTCAGCCCAGAGCCCTCTCCTGCACCCAGAACTCCTCATTTATGGCCCCACCCTGGAACGCACTCCCCCCAGCTGAAGCCCTCACTCCTTCCCATAACCCAACCCCTTGATCCAGCCTGTGAAAATGAGTGAGTGAGGGAGAGCAAGCAACAGAGGGAGGGAGGGATGGAGTGAGCAGGGGGCAGGACTTCAGGAAAAGGAGCCAGGTCTCAGAGAATGGGTGGGGCAAGAGGGTTTGGTTTTGTGTGATTAGAAAATTGGCAACCCTGCCCCAGCTGTGGGCCTGGCCTTGGCCCCTGGCTTTCAGCTCAGCCTCAGCCCCCACCCCGACTGCAGCTCCACTCCCAGCCGTGGCCCCAATCCAGTGGTGGATTAATGATTTTGCTGCCCCTAGACCCTGAAATAATTGCGGCCCCTGCCCCATATGAACTTATTTTAGTTTTTTTACAAATTCATGTGAACTAAAATGGCTCTAAATATCATCAAAATAATTGAACATTTACAAGTTCTATTATAAATAAAATTACAAATACAGTGGACCCTCACTTGAACGCACGTGTGTACAGCATGATTTCTTTCTTTTGTATAGATTTTTTAACTGAGAACCATTTAATTTCTTCCTTACAGTCGTATTATTAATGTTTAGTATTTTCGTGAGTATGTTTACTAAATGGCGTCGCACCATCATTGGTGGTTTCAATACGTGCTATGATTGGTACAATCGTGGCATCACTGAGTAAGGGGATGCTCCAGGTTAAAAGTTTAGGGACAACTGCATTGGAGGGTGGTCGGGCGCAGGGCCAGTGCAACCCATTAGGCGACCTAGGCAGTCACCGAGGGTGCTAGCATTTGGGGGACAGCATTTCAGGTCCTTTGGCTGCAACCGCAGTGGCAGGATCTTCTGCCGCCCCGGTCGTCGTCAGCGTTTAGGTGGAGGGACCTGGAGCAGGGGGGTGCGGGGAAGGCCGCCTGAAGCAAGTAAAAGGGGGTGTGGCATGCAGAGGAACCACTCCTCGCCCCAGCTCACCACTGCTCCACTTCCTCCCCTGAGCACGCTGCTCCGCTCTGCTTCTCTCCCTTCCAGGCTTGTGGCATCAAACAGCTGATTGGCCCCACAAGCCTGGGAGGTGAGAGAAGTGGAGCGGTGATGGCGTGCTTGGGGAAGAGGCGGAGCAGAGGTGAGCTGGGGTGGGAAGCTGCCGCAGGGCTCCCCGGGTGAGGGGGAACTGCCGCAGAGGGGGCGCCTCAGGGCCGGGGGCGGGGGCACGCAAGGTGGAAGTTTCGCCTAGGCCGCGAAATATCCTTGCACCCGCCCTGGTCAGGTGCTCCCTTTTTGAAATCAGTTCTGGGAAACCCTGAGGAGTCATTTCAGTCACGGCAGGCTTTGATGCACACAGGATGTGGACACATAGGATCGACACTGGCAATTAACATGAACCAACCCCTAAGCAAATAAGTAAACAACCTGCAGGTTAAGTTGGAAAGTGAAATGGAGAGTAATTGTGCAATCACTGGGGCACAGGAGGCCTTTCCTCGTTCTGCTAGCACTCTCTACTATTCTTATTATGCAGCCTGAATTTTTGAAGGGAGTTAAGTGCTCAGCTCCCTTGACAATATCAGCCATAATTGCTGGTGAAACATGCTTTTTGTACCAAGTCAGTGAAACTGAAGTTGGAATCAGGAGAAATGGCCACAGTTCAAATCATGTGAGTTGTGAATTCCCTCATAAGACAGAGTGACGGGGCTTTGTGATGGCCAGCACCAGCACCTAACACGTTGAATGGCCTACAAGCTATTTGGACTAGGTGCTCTGCAAGTTAATATTGACCACATCCTCAGCTGATGTAAATCCATATAGTCCTGTTGACTTCAATGAATCTTTGCTAATTTAAACCAGATGAGGATCTTTCTGTCTTGAGATGTCCCCCCCCACACCTGATTTCCACTAGAGAAACTTCATTTTCATGAGATTGAAGTGGTGGAGTATCTAAAGCTCCTATAGTTTCAGATAAAAGCTCAAGTAAGGACCCACCCCTGCAGTCCTTATGCCGGCAAAACTCTCAATTGATTTCAATGGGTGTTTTGTATGCTTAAACTGCAAGATTAGACCCAAACATGGCAAACACAGATGGATGTCTTCTTCTTTTTTTTTTTTTTTTTTTTTTTTTTTTTACTACTAGCATGTTTTAAAAAATTGGGGGTTCTTTTTAAGCAATTCTTTTAAGTGAAATAATAAAGTTAACATCCAGCAAATGAGGAAATTAAGTCCAAACTGAGTTTCTACCAGTAAAAACCTTAGACCATAATTAATCCTGCCGTATATGTAGATCAGTTAATTTGCCAGGACTCTGTCACTGCATTTATACAAGAACTGACCCAATTCAAATGAAGATCTAAAATTAAACTTGAAGGTCTGAGTTCATACTGACAGCAAGAAGCATTACATCTGTTGAGATGCTAGAGGAATGAAATTTATACCCTTTGCTCTCTATTTTCCAAACCACTCCTTCTGGCCTCTCTTTTCCAGAGAAAATGTGTCACATTTCTTCTCATAGGGAAGTCATTGTCAGTGGAATGGTAGGTGATTCACCAAATCTGCATAAGTTGCAAGAGCTAAACTAGCAGACAAAACACATATTGAACACTTCCCCCACCTCTAACCCTCATGTACTCCCAGAATTTTAATGAACAATCATACCACTTTTGCCAAAGTCTCCTCAGCAGTTTGGGAAGATCTTAGGTCATTCCGTGGTTCCTCTGGTAATCCAGAATGAACTCATAATTGACTGCATGACTACATTCCCATTAAACTGATTAATGGTAATGCAATCAAATGATTCCATTCTTCTTGCCAATAATGGAGACCTGGGAACTACGGGTTAATTCTCTCAGCCGTTACATTAACATAAACTTGTCAGCTCCCGGTGTTTTTTGAACAGAGGTTTGTTTGTGAGAATGGGCACCCCATACAGGAACTCGGTGAATTTGTACACTTTGACTGTTTGGAAATGATCCTCTTTATTAGAGATGTCTGTGAGATTTATATAGTCGGGTTGGAGGGTGACTTTCTTTCTTTCTTTGTTAAAACATAGGGGAATCACAAATGTTTTATCTTTTTTTCCCATTGCAATATGAAATTTTCAAATGTCAAAATTTCATCAAGGTGAACACATTTCAGTTAACTCTACTGCTTAGCAAGACATTTATTATGAACAAATTACAGTGTCTTCTCTTTATACCTGGAATCAACAAAAATCTCCATGATTTAAAAACTGCTATAGATTTTTCATAGAATGCACACACATATTAAGGTGATGGGAGGAAGTTTAACACCTCAAGATAAATAGATCGCATTTAACATTTCCATGCAGCATATTTACCTGGGGAATCATAGCATGCCAAACTATTAGGATAATTGCTTCATTACGTGCCTACCACAGAGCATTCCTGGAGGATAGGTTCAGCAACAGCTATTAGTCAAGATGGTCAGGGATGTAACCCTATGCTCTGGGTGTCCTGAAACCTCTGACTGCCAGAAGCTGGAACTGGATGACAAGGGATGGATCACTCAATAATTGCCTGGTTCTGTTCATTCCCTCTGTAGCATCTGGCACCAGCCATTGTCAGAAGACAGGACATGGGGCTAGATGGACCATTGGTCTGACCCACTGTACCATCCTTATGTTCTTAAAAGTTGGCTTACATCTGAACAGGCCTATTTCCTCTCAGCATCCATTATATAAGCACTAGAACTGGTTAAAAAAAACCCCAAAAACAAAACTTTTTTTGATAGATTTTTTTTGAGCAAAATACATTTTTTTCACAAGGATAATACTACGACTAATAATAATACTTTGCATTTTTTTCATTTTTCAATGAAAAATGTCTAAATTTTGAAAATTCCAGGAAACCTCTTCTGGGGTCTCTCCCTATGCCCACTTTCTCTCACTTTTATATTTTTCCCTTTTTATTTCCTCTTCCAATGGATTAAAGTTTAAAAAAACAAAAAGAGAACGTGGAGGGGACCCCTCCCCAAAACAAACCAAACCCAAACAAAGTCTCCCCGCAACTAAAAATCAAACATTTTGGGTCATATAAAAAAAAATGAAATTTTTCATGAACATTGTTCAATGTATATGTTCTTTCTCAAAATATAAATCTAGTTTTAATCAACATTAGAAAGCTGTGGATAATTGGACAACAGGCTTGATATGTAAAATAATGGCATTAAGAAATGGAAGAAACCTCATGCAGGGAGTTGCCTAGAGGCTAGGCTAGAACTGAGCTTTATATTAAAATTTCTTTAGCTTTGTCATGTCTA
This sequence comes from Chelonoidis abingdonii, assembly GCF_003597395.2. Lineage (NCBI taxonomy): Eukaryota > Metazoa > Chordata > Testudines > Testudinidae > Chelonoidis > Chelonoidis abingdonii. Next base: position 8,163,278 of record NC_133770.1, read on the forward strand.
TCTTAAATACATGGACAAAAAAATCTCCATCAAATTTTTTAGTCAAACGTTAGCATTTTTCACAAATTAAAAATGTTGTAGAAGTCTTCTGATGTTTTCTTTGTTTGCAACATTTTAAGTCAAGACTTTCATCAAAAACATTATAGACACCATTGCTGAGACAATTATTTAACTTTTTCATGTACTGAAGCACTAGTTTTTGATGGATGAAAAACTAATCTTGATTTTAATAAAAGTTTTGATAAAAAAAATTAAGTACAAAAATTCATTAAAACAAAGGTCCACTTTGAAGTCTTAAAAGTGGAATCAACCTCAATTTTTATATATATATTTTTGGTTACATTTTTTTAAAAAATGCCTACCTCCACTGGTTTACATATCCTAAATGATAATGCCTCTTTCATTGAGTGAGTATTCCACAGATTAATGAACCTCTATGTAAACACATTTCCCCTGTACATATGACCTAAATTTACTTTCTCCTCATTTCTACCCATTGCTTATAGTTCCCTCTACCACTGGAAATACTAACTCTCCTTCCTTGCTGTTTTATACCCTGCAAATATTTGTAGACTGTTGTTATGCCTTTCTTTTTGTAACCTCTTAGCCAAAATAACACATTTTGTGGCTTACCTAGACAATTACGCCTTTCTCAGAAAAGCTGGGAGAAATACTTTGGGAGCTGTCTTTTCAATTTAACTTTACAGCTCAGGTAATTCTACCCAGCTGGTTTTCTGGATTTTATTATAAGCTACCTTTGGATAGTTCTATCGTGTGCGAAGGGCCTGCTAGTTTCTTTGCAGTCAGACAGGCCTCTATCAGAATGCCATATTGGAATCCCACCTCTGTTCTTTCAATGGCTGCCGTTTCACATTTGCTCACTTTTTCTGACTGCTGGCACTGCAGACTGTACCTAGGGAGGTCCGAATGGCTGGGCTTGTGCAGTTGGAACTCAACCATTTCATTGTTGAGGTGTAAAACCGAATAAAACCCAACTTGCTTTTCAATAAATGCAGTGGCACTGGTGGGCTAACAAGAATAGAGAAGATGGAGGAGATACAGTGAGCAGATAAGAAAGTAATAACTCCAAAATCATTGTCAGTATAACCTCCCCTTCTACAGAGGTGAAGGACAATCTTGTGGGTAAGACACTTGCCCAGGAATGAGGAACACCTCATTCACTTTTAAGCGAGGCCCCAGACCTGTGTGTGATGATAGGTGGGTTACCTAGGTCTGATCTATGCTTAAAGTTGAGGTCAACATAGTTATGATACGGACAGGGGTGAAAATTCCGTATGCCTGAGCACCACATCTATGCCAGCCTAACCCCTGATATAGACGCAGCTCTCTCAGCGAAAGAATGGTACTGTTGACCTAGCAGCTGTTGGTCAGGGATGTTAAAACAGGGGGAAAAAATACCCAACTCTTCTGTCTTGGTAAAATGTGCCAGCATAGTTATGGTGCTATAGCCTGGCCAATATGGTCCCCATAGTGTAGACATGGCCTTAGTGTAGGTCGATAGTGGCAGCAAGAGTGACGGGATAGATTAGCTGCCCCAAGTACATGCCTAGGTCTTTGGACAGGATTGTACTTGGGGCGATGGTGGCTAGCCAATCCCACCTCTCACTCCTTCTAGTGCTACTCTTCTATTTCTAGAGCACTGGCTCAATCAGAGCTGGTGGGTGTACATCTTCTGTCTACCTCCAGTGTTGACATCCCCTTAATCCCTCTTGTACTAAGATGAGGCCCTGAAATATAAACTCTTGTGTCAGAGGCCTAGTTTGAGGCCTGAAGCCTGAACCAAAGTACTTCCAGGCATTGCTAAGCAAAAGCTGGGTTGTGAGCCAGAGGCAGGCCTCACTCCCAGAAGTTGGTGAGAAGAGGGTTGTTAGAAGCAGGTACATTCACACATATAGGTGCTAACAAGAGGAACTTGTGCCAAGATGGCAGCTGGACAGCCCGATACAAGGACACTCCATAAACATAACAAGGAATATGCAGGTGCATCTTAAAGACAGGACAGCATGATGGATAGATCTGTTTCTCTGGAACAACATGATCAAAGGGGGAGACAGCACCCTAATGAGCCAAGGGGCTGTACCTCAATATGTCAGGAGGGATGAGTGATCTGTCCTGTAACTGTATAGAAGTAGGTCCCAGAGTGCGCATCTTTGTCCAGCCTAGGGGGCAGTGGAGTGTCCCACCACTGACTGAGCTGTGTCCATTGCCAGGGGACACGTATTCAAAATATGTCCTGTAGAGGCTATAGGAAACTATTACTGTGCTTCGTTTGACAATAAACCTGGCTCAGGTGCCTTCGTACCTTACTAGAGTGTGTGATCTTTGGGGGTTCTCTCAGGGTTTGCTGTGTCAGCGATCTGTGCAGAGCCAGGGCAGCACACAGAGGGGACACGCACGCAGCCGACTGTTAACATCGTTGAACAAAAGCAGAGCACCACACCAGTAGCTACTGACAACACCTCTGTGTCTCAGTTCCCCATCTGTAAAATGGGAACCATAATCCACCCATATCCATTTAGCCTATAAACAGCTTGGGGAAACATTTGGTCTTACTATGTGTGAATGCAGCCCCTAGCACAGTGAGGCTCTCATCTCCACAGGCTTCTTGGTGCTACTGTCACACAAGTTAAAAATAATAAACTTATCAGATTTCCCCTTTTGGGCTAGTTAGTGTCTATCTTTATAAAGTGTCCTGTATTTCTTCAGGTTGGGCCATAAATATCCAGCTCTACCTATTCACTCTGTCCTGTACATCCCTGTGAGAGTGAAGTCATGAGTTAACTCCTGGATTCCTGCAACAACCAGGGCTTCTGGGTCCCACCTCACGCCAGTGGAACTTTTGCCTGAGTGAGGACTGCAAGATCTGGCCCAAGGAAAATACCCTTCCTTTCCTGTAGTCGTGGCCAGTCCCCTTCTCAATGGTGCCAGACTGCAGGCATGATCTGAAGACCACCAAGTCAATGGGAATCTTTCCATCGGCTTGACCAGTCTTAGGCTCAGGCCCAGGATGCGGTGAGATGGGAAGAGGAATGGGCAGAAACAGCACTTTATGCTGCTTCCTTGGCATTGACGCCTTCTTTAATTTTCGTCATTTGTGATGTGATCCTTTTGTGCACAGATCATTGTCTGAAGCAATAGCAGGGAGCCCAGTCTTAGCTGATTTGTGAGGTTGCTTTTAGTGCCATGTGTGTGGGGAGGGTTCGGATTTCACCAAGAAGGTTGGTTGCGAATAGACATCTAACATAGTGAAAATGAAGTAGGATCAGAGCCTAAAATAGGGAAATGACAAGTAGAAAATTACTTAGACAAGTTACATGTCTTCAAATCATCAGGGCCTGATGAAATGCATCCTAGAATGCCAACTGAGGAGATATCTGAGCCATTAGTAATTATCTTTGAAAAGTCATGGAAGACGGGAGAGATTCCAGAAGACTGGAAAAGTGCAAATATAGTGCCCATCTATAAAAAGGGAAATAAGGAAAACCTAGAGAATTACAGACCAGTCAGCTTAACTTCTGTACCTAGAAAGATAATGGAGCAAATAATTAAGCAATCCATTTACAAACACCTAGAAGATAATAAGGTGATAAATAACAGGATGGATTTGTCAAGAACAAATCTTGTCAAACCAACCTGAGAGTTTTCTTTGACAGGGTAACAAGCCTTGTGGATACAGGGGGAAGCAGTAGATGTGTTATATCTTGACTTTAGTAAGGCTTTTGATACTCTCTGTCGTGACCTTCTCATAAACAAACTAGGGAAATAAAACCTAGATGGAGCTACTATAAGGTGGGTGCATACCTGGTTGGAAATCCATTCCCAGAGAGTAGTTCTCAGTGGTTGACAGTCAAGCTGGAAGGGCATAACGAGTGGACTCCTGCAGGGATTGGTTCTGTGATTTTGATAATGGCATAGAGAGTATACTTATAAAGTTTGTGGACGATACCAAGCGGGGAGGAATTGCAAGTGCTTTGGAGGATAGGATTAAAATTCAAAATGATCTGGAGAAATGGTCAGAAATAGTAGGATGAAATTCAATAAGGACTAATGCACAAGTGCTCCATTTATGAAGGAACATCAGTTGCACACATCAAAATGGGAAATGGCTGCCTAGGAAGAGTACTGCAGAAAGGGAGCTGGAGGTCATAGTGTATCACAAGTTAAATATGAGTCAACAGTGGTAACTCTGTTGCAAAAAACCAACATCATTCCAAGATGTATTAGCAGGAGTGTTGTAAGCAGACATGAGAACTAATTCTTCTGCTCTACTCCACGCTGATTAGCCTCACTGGAGTATGTGTCCAGTTCTGGGCACACATTTCAGAAAGATGTGCATTGGAGAAAGTCCAAGAGAGAGCAAACAAAATTTTACAGGTCTAGAAACATAACCTATGAGGGAAAGTTGAAAAGAATGGGTTTGTTTAGTTGGAAAGAGAAGACTGAGGGGACATGATAACGGTTTCAAATACATAAAAAAGGTGTTAAAGGATGAGGGAGAAAAATTGTTTTTTAACCTCTAGGTAGAGACAAGAAGCAATGGGCTTAAAATGTAGCAAAGATGGTTTAGGTTCGACATTAGCAAAACTTCTACTTCAGGGTAGTTAAGCACTGGAATACAATTGCCTAGGGAGGTTGTGGAATCTCCATCATTTGGAGTTTTTAAGAGCATTTGGACAAACACCTGCCAGGGATGCTGTAGATAATGGCTTAGCCCTGCATGAGTGCAGGGACTGGACTAGACAACCTGGTCTCGAGATCCTTTCCAGTTCTATGATCCTATGAACATGCCATTGTAGGCAGTCTCATCATCCTCTCCCCGCCATAAACTTATCAAGCTCAATCCTGAAGCCAGTTAGGTGGTTTCCCCACTGATCCCCTTGGAAGACTGTTCCAGAACTTCAGTCCTCTGATGGTTAAAAACCTTTGCCTAATTTCAAGCCTAGCCTAAACTTGTTGATGGCCGGTTTATATCTGCGAGGTGGCAGCCTGAGCCAGAACATCTACACCACAATTAAACAGTGCCGCAGGGTGAGGGCCACAAGCCCAAGTAAGCTGGAATGGGCCAGATGGGTGTCTAATTGCACTGAAGACATACCCATAGAGATTAAAATCTAAATAGCGGAGATGGTTGTAAGAGAGATGAATAGCCCTTGCTTATAAAGTGGGAACTGAGGTCCAAAGAGGTTAAGTGATTTGCCCCAGGTAACACAAGGAGTCTGTGGAACAGCCAACAATTGAACTGGAATTTTCCAGGGCAGAGCCTTAAGCACAAGTGCGTCCTTCCATTTAACCTCCCCATGTCTCAGTGTCTCTCTGTGGAAAGGGGTTGCTAAACCTTGTCTGTGTTACAGCAGGGCTGTGAAAAATTAACATCTGTGTGACAGCCACCATACTGGTTAATACTTAAACTTGAGCTAAGGGCCTCCAGAACTAAACACCCGAGTTACTATGGCTTGAGCTATGGAGCCAGCAGGTGCTACATCGGGCTGTTACAGACTCATACTCTCTAAGGATCAGGCAGAGCGGAGGGGCCTGTCACTAGTGGGAGAGCCAGTCCCAGGAGAGAAGTGAGGGCAGGCAGAGAACACAGAGGCTAGCTCCTCAGCATGCAGTACATTGCTGTGACTGTACAAAGCTAGGCCGATTCACACCAGCTGTGGATCAGTCCAAAGAGGGACCATTACATTCCCTTTATTTGTCTGAGATGGGTGTGATATTGCAACTTGTCAAGGGCACCTCAGAGGACCAAGGCCCATAGAGAGCACCTGTTGTTGCAGTCACGGGGCATTCGGTCCCAACGTTAAAGAACATATACTCCATCAACGCAGGAAAACCAAACCAAATCCCAGCTAAGAGCTAAGGCAAATAAATGCACCTTAAATCTCTGGAGGTAACAACACTCCAGGTCTGGCCAGTAGCCAAAGGGAGCAAATTCCAAAGACAGAGGGAGGGGGGAACATCAACCAAGAAAGCACTGAGATATGAAGTTTCAGGACAAAGGGGAAGATTCCCCCCCTCGCCTCCCCGTCCAGTAAATGCTGGTTTTCAGCACTTTGGTTTTGGCATAGAGACCTGGGGACCTCATTCTCTAGCACCATGCACATTGAGAAAGGTATTGACACCAGCCCATCCTAGGTATAATATGCTACCAGGTCCAAATGGGAGCATTTTCCACCCATTTCACCTAGCGGCAGAACAGGCTTCGAGCTTATTGAGCACGATCCAAAGCTTGCTGAAGTCAATAGAAAGACTCCCGTTGACTTCAAAGCATTTTGGATCAGGCCCAACAAAGGGGCATCTAAATATGGAAGCTGATGGATTTCACACCCTCCTTTGCAATCAACAGCTGGAAAGAAACACGAGCACATTGATTCTACTAGCAGAGCCAAGACTCGGTATCCCCCCACCCACAACTGGGTGCAAATATCTCTCATTGATTTCACTAGGAATTACCTGTAACTTACAGAGGAGAGAATCAATTAGTCCAGTCTGATTGAAAATCCACGGCTGGCCCATGCCAAGTGTCTCTATCTTGCAAGTCTCAGACTAAGGGGCTGGTTAATTGCAGTGTAGAGATATGGGCTTGGGCTTCAGCTCCAAGTGCTGGAACCCTCCCGACTTGCAGAGTCTTTAGAACTGAGGCTTCAGCCTGAGCCTGAACGTTTACACTGAAGTCAAACAGCCCCTTAGCCTGAGCCCTGTGAGACCAAATCAGCTGGCACGGGCCAGCTGCAGGTTTTTAATTGCAATGTAGATAGAGTGACTAGACAGCAAGTGTGAAAAATCAGAAGAGGGGATGGGGGGTAATAGGCACCTATATAAGAAAAAGCCCCAACTATCAGGACTGTCCCTATAAAATTGGGACATCTGGTCATCCTAAATGTAGAAAAGCCCTCATGGTCTGATTCCCCATTGCCTGGCACCTTGCTCCTGACCCTCCATTTCCCTGTTCAGTCCACTAGTGGAACAACAACAAGAATATGCCTAGACAGCGGAGGTCCATAGTGCCAAACATCCATAACTCCATGTGCCTAAGCACAGCACAAGATTACTCCTGGTTAATCACAGGCCACCATGTGAATGCTGCCGGTCCATGACCAGGCAGTGTTACCTCCTGCCCCCAAGTCTGGCCTTCAGTGCAAGGTGGGTGTAAAAAATGGTATAAGAGACTGTGTGAGTTGCAGGATAATGATATATTGGGTGCTCAGAGGTGTAAAAGATGTCCCAGCTGGCAGAGTGTTGGAAAATCAGCCCTGAAACGTTATCCTGTGGAACAAGAAATGGCTCCATTTGTATAACTAAGTCAGTCTTAACAATGCCAGAGCGCTACCTGCTTCTGACAACCAATGCCATGTTCGGACAATTTCTGTTTTGTGCCATCCACCAGAATCGCCTAAAATTACATTGGTGTTACTGAAGTATTCTTATGACCATTCATGGCAAGGAAGCTAAAAATGACCAGCCTCGCTATGGAAACCATTAGTCAATGTTTTTTGGCATGGCTAAAGACTCAGCCTTCTCCTTGGAATAGCTATTTGCATAGGATTATCCAATTTTCCCAGCACGACAGTGCCTCTATTTATGTGGGTGCTTTTTCTTGTGCAGGTGAGCCTGACTTAAATTGAGTAACCCAGAACCCCTCAGCTAAATGGGAACATTCACTCTGTGTATACACACATCCATGTGGGCTTCGGGAAAGAGTTCATACCAGCCACTTTGCTCTTATATAAGCCATGGATACTTTTTCGTCTGTTTTGAATGTGGGTTTCTGTATTTATTTCAGTATTAAATGCAATTTATTAAGTTTACAGTCCTGACAGTGTGAATATGCGGCCATCTATGAAGCATTGGCAAGGCATTAAAACATCTGTTGTTTTATAAGAAATACAGTACTTTTCTGGAGCGTTTGTTCCGTTAGATGGAATTACTTTGAGAAACTCTCCAGAGGGAATGCTCTGGCTAGACAACCTTGGGGCAACCTTGGCATCAACTCCAGAGCCATGGGGAAGGATGCAAAAGAGGTGAGGGGAAGAAAAAGCAGGGAGAGTGGCACAGAAAGGAAATCTAGGAAGGAGAATGGGCCCAATTCATGATCACTTGCGCATCATGTAGCCAGTCATATATTAGTAGATTTTAAGACTATATGAGACCATTATAATCATCCAATCTGATGTCCTGCGTAACATAGTCCAGACCCATGCAAAAGTGTGTGCAAAGTGTTTGGGTAAATCATGGGACTTCTGATCCGTTAATGTTTTACACCTGTACACCACTACAGTATTTGCATTTGTTTGGCCCAAAGAATAGGAGTGAAGCAAGGGGGAGGGGACATGGCTCTTGGTTGGATACTTAATTCTGCACACATGCAGAGATGCAGGCAACTCAGCTACAAGGGCCCACACACTGCTAGGATGATGGTGTGGCACTTACGAGGCACGCTCAGTCCCTGTATCTGAAGCTATATAGGAAGTTTTCATTATGAGCAATCCATCTGGCAGGTGGCGTACAGTCACCATCCATGGGCTCAGCCAATCAAAGTGCAGGGGGAGGTTATAAATATAGGCAATGGAACTGACCATTAGCTACCATCTAATGGCTTTGAACTTATTCTCGCTCAGACATTGTGGCCAAGTTCAGGGAGGTAAAAATGTGTATATTCTTGCCTGATTTAGTTGGGCTTATGGGAAAAGGACAATTCCCTATAGAGTGACAGCCTTGTAGAGATCCAGGGAATGGATATTCTATATGCAGATCCCAATTCCTGTGCCACTTTGGTTACAGGCTACAGATTTCTGTTTCATCAGCAACAGGTCCAGTGAGCTGTTAACCTAAAGGCAGAAATGCAGCTAGATGTGGAGACCTCTCCCTCCCTCCCCCCATCCCCACTGCTGTGTTACCAGGTTCTGAACTGTTTGGAAAAGAACTAAGAGGCTGTCTTTCCTGTCAAGTTCTGAAGAGTCCAGGTGACACTCACTATGTATTATGGCCACACTATAAAGACTGAGAAATCATAGAATCATAGAATATCAGGGTTGGAAGGGACCTCAGAAGGTCATCTAGTCCAACCCCCTGCTTTTAGCAGGACCAATCCCAACTAAATCATCCCAGCCAGGGCTTGTCAAGCCTGACCTTAAAAACCTCTAAGGAAGAAGATTCCACCACGTCCTTAGGGAACCCATTCCAGTGCTTCACCACCCTCCTAGTGAAAAAGCTTTTCCTAATATCCAACCTAAACCTCCCCCACTGCAACTTGAGACCATTACTCCTTGTTCTGTCATCTGGTACCACTGAGAACAGTCTAGATCCATCCTCTTTGGAACCCCCTTTCAGGTAGTTGAAAGCAGCTATCAAATCCCCCCTCATCATATTAGTCGCTCGGCCTTCCTCTTGGCTCTCTCGCTCGTCAGCCCTAATTCGTTTATTATATGTGTGTGGACGTGCGCTCCTTTCTTTGCAATTTTTCCACTTCCTTGCTCTCGTGCGGGGGCCGTGCGGTGTGTGGACACGGTACTCCAGATGAGGCCTTCACACTGCCGCTCGCGCGCGCTGCTTGTTACTCGCTGCTCTTTCCTGGTACCTTTTCTGGCAATGCCGCTACTGTATACCGCCCAAAATGCCGTTAGCCTTTTTGGCACAGACATGTGATGTATCCAGCTATTCTCGGTTCACTGTTAGCTCTCTATGGTCCCTTTTGCAGAAATGATACTAGCCGTTTGGTCCCTACTCTGTAGCAGTGGATAGAGTAGGGTCATAGCTATTATCCTAGTGCAGCTCTGCCACTTGTTTGGTTGAACCTCATTTCGATTTTGTTAGTTACATCTCCTCTCTCCGCTCTCGTTCCCTTCATCCTCTCGTCTTGCGCTATCCAGCGTATCTACCACTCCTCCGTTTTAGTGTCCGATTTACATTTGCTGAGGTGCAGTCCCACATTCCTCCAGATATTATTGAAGATATTGAACAAAACGCCCCAGCGTGGACCTTGGGCACTCGCTTGCTTCTAGCTGCTGAACTGACATGGAGCATTGGGTGTTGCGCTGCGGTCTCCAGCTTCTATCCACTTATAGTCCATTCTCCAGCTCATACTTCTTTAACTTGCTGGCAAGAATAGCTGTGGCCGAGAATTCAAGCTTTTGCAATCAAGGAATAAAATCCACTGCTTTCCTTCCACGAGCGTTATCTTGTATAGAAGGCCATTAGTTAGTCAGGCTTGATTGCCCTTGGTAAATCCATGCTGACTGTTCCTGATCACTTTTTCCTCTCCTCTAAGTTTGGCTTCAGAATGATTCCTTGAGGACTTCCTGTCCCATGGATTTTTCGAGCGGACTGGAGGTGAGGTGCTGACTGGCCTGTAATTCCCTGAGACTCCTCCTCCTCCTTTTTTAAAGAATGAGCACTAGCATTAGCGCCTTTTTCCAGTCCATCCCCAGGACTCTCCCTTCGATTGCTCCCCCCGCATTTCACAGGAAGATACGCGCCACAGGCTTCTGCCATTTCTCTTCTGCTCAGAACTCCTTTAGCACCCTCGGGATCAGGCATGCACACATACGCGCGCCCATCCTGGACTTGTGCTTGTTCAGCTTTTCTAAATAGTCTCTGAACCACTTCTTTCTCCACGACCCGGAGGGCTGGTGCACACTCCTCCCCATGACTGGGTGCTGCCCAGTGCAGTAGTCATAGGAGCTGACCTTGTTCGTGTAGAGCAGAGGCAAAAAAAACCATGAGTCGATATAGCATTTTTCCACATCCTCTGTCACTTGAGGGTTGCCTCCCTCACTCAGTAAAGGGCCCAACACTTTCCTTGACTTCTTCTTCTTGTTTTGCTAAGTACCTGAAGAACCCTTCTCTGTTACTCTTAACATCTCTTGCTAGCTTGGCAACTCCAAGTGTGATTTGGGCGCTTCCTGATTTTCCACCTGCATGTGCCTGAGCAATATTTTATCATAGCTCTCCCGTGGTCATTGGTCCAATCTTCCACTTCTTTGTAAGCGTTTCTTTTTACGTTTTCTAAGATCAGCAAGGATTTCACTGTAAGTTCAAGCTTGTTCACCTGCGCATATTTTGCTATTCTTTCTACAACATCAGGAGTGGTTTGTTCCTTGCAACACTTCAATAAGGATTTCTTTAAAATACAACCAGCTCTCCTGGGGACTCCTTTCCCCCTCATGTTTATTTTTTCCAGGGGATCCTGCCATCAGTTTCACTGAGGGAGGTCAAAGTCTGCTTTTTCTAGAGTCCAGGGATCCATATTCTGCCTGCTCTCCTTTCTTCCTTGTGTCGGATCCTGAAACTTCAACCATCTTCATGTCACTGCCCCCAGGTTCCCATCCACTTTTGCTTCCTCTTATTAATTCTTTCTCGTTGGAGCAGCAGGTGAAGAAGAGCTCTTGCCCCTAGTTGGTTCCTCCAGCACTGTGCCACCCAGGGGGGGGAAAAAAAATTTTTTGTTGTGTGTTCTCCCCTTTTTTTCATTTCTTTAGGTAACTTTCCCCAAAACTTCCCGGATTGTCTGCTGCTCTGCTGTATTGCTCTCCCAGCAGATATCAGGGTGATTGAAAGTCTCCCATGAGAACCAGGCCTGGTGATCTAAGTAACTCTTGTTAGCTTGTCCGAAGAAGAAAGCCTCGTCCACCTTCATCCCCATGGTCTGGCGTGGTCTACAGCATTACTCCCAGCCTGACATCACCCTTGTTGCTCAACACTTCTAACTAATCCAGAAGGTCTCCCAGGTTTTTCTTTGCAGTTTTCATACCGGAGCTCTGAGCAGTCTTACTGTCTCTCTTACAAACAGTGCAATTCCTCCACCTTCCACCTTTTCTGCCCTGCCTGTCCTTCCTGAACAGTTTATATCCATTCATGACAGTACTCCAGTCATGTGAGTTATCCCACCAAGTCTCTGTTATTCCAATCACATCATAATTCCTTGACTGTACCAGGACTTCCATTTCTCCCTGCTTGTTTCCCAGGCTTCTTGCTTTTGTGTATAGGCACTTAAGATAACTCCCTGATTGTCCCGCTTTCTCAGTCTCAGACAGGAGTCCTCCCCTCTTGCACTCTCCTGCTCATGCTTCCTGCTGGTATCCCACTTCCCAACTTCCCTCAGGGCTTTGGTCTCCTTCCCCCGGTGAACCTAGTTAAAAGCCCTCCTCACTAGCTTAGCCTCTGAATGGAGATCAGAGGGAAGTATGTTCATATGTGTGTGCTAAAACGTGGAGGCCTAGGTGTTATGTTGAAACCTTATATGTGAATAGCTGCAAGAGGGAAGGAACACGGTAGATTTGCAGTACTGTATAATAGCTTTAGTTTTAAAGTTTTATTTAGAGTATTCCAATACTATTTACACCAATTTATACTACTTACAGTGTTTCTGTGTGAGTTCAGTATTGGTTTTCCTAAAGGCTTCGTCTACACTATAAAGTTGTTTTGGCACAGCAATGTCATTGAGGTGTGTGAAACTTATTGTCCTAGCCAACATAGCTAGTCCAGAAAAAAACATCTGGTGTTGAGGTTGATATGCCAACACAATGCTTCGAACGGGTTGGCTAATGTCCTTCGGGGAGAGAGTGTAGGCAGAACTCCTTCTGTCAGCTTATGGGGCTCCCCACCAGGTGGCTCTGTCAACATAGCTACACTGGCAAAGGTTCTGCAGTGTAGACAAGTCCTAAAGCCTGGTCTACACTAGAAAATTAGTATCAGAGGGGTAGCTATGTTAATCTGGATCTGTAAAAGCGGCAAAGAATCCTGTGGCACCTTATAGACTAACAGACCTATTGGAGCATGAGCTTTCGTGGGTGAATGCCCACTTCGTCGGATGAGCTTTCATGGGTGAATACCCACTTCGTCAGATGCATGAAAGCTCATGCTCCAATACATTTGTTAGTCTATAGGGTCCCACAGAACTCTTTGCTGCTTTTGCTAGAAAATTAGTTCAGTTTACCTATGTCACTCAGGGGTGTGAAAAAACCCACATCTCTGAATAGCACAGTTGCTCTGACCTAGTCCCAAGTATAGACAGCACTAGGTCATCAGACGAATTCCACCTCTCGGGGAGGTGGATTACATACAGCAACTAGAGAACCTTTTCCATTAGTATAGGTAGCATCTACCCTGAAGTGCTACAGCAGTAAATGACCCTGCAAGGTGCAAGACAACAATAGATTGGGCTCCATAAGTTCTTTAACTGGGATTGAATGGTGACTAATGCAATAGACATAATTGGGGCTTTTGGATGTTACTGTGATATCAATAAACAATTATATAATGATAGATAAGTAAGCATAACAGGAGGGCTAGCAAATAAAATTGGAAAGTAAATATGCAGTGGACCATGGCAGCACCCACAGAGACATGCCAATTGTCGACAGGAAGGAAACATGGGGATTTCAGACCCAAAAGGACAGGCCTCTACCACTTGAGTTAAACGAGAAGATAGGATTTTGTAAGTCACTTGACCCAGGTGTTGCTGAGAACCACACACTTGTCCAGTTTAGTGCAAGAACTCAATGCAGGAAAGGAGGCAACTATATCAGAAGTGGATGCCTTGCCGGGAAAAAAATGTATGGGGAGGAAAAAACAATGCAGCCAACTTCTTGATGGCAGAGGGAATGAACTGGAATAGCAAGGGAGGAAGGAAGAAATACAAGTGTGCAGTCCCGGAAGCTTGGAATTCCACCTGCCCAGCAGACAATTCCTATCCTGCCTGGTGAGATCCTGGAATAAAAATCCTCGCTTGTCACAGCACAGGCTGAAACGTAAGGTTCCAGAGCAACCTACAAAGGAATTTAAAAGCTAACTGAAGAGGGTGTGTCTTCCAGCCTGTGAACCCATGGATGCACCCTGTGGCATATGACTCTGGGTATATCTACTATACAGTCATGGAGTTCAACTGCAGTAAAGCCCCTGCAGCTCCAGCTGCATGAACCCACCGGAACCCTGGGTTACTCATGTGACTAGCCTGCATTTGAAGCCTGTGCTTCCACAACTTTATTGCTAGCTAGATTAAAGCTACTTTGGGTATTTCTACCCGAGTTGCAATCACATGACTGCAGTGTAGACACCCACACTGTCTTAGTCTAGTTGTACCTGCTTATAAATGGATTTTTAATGGTCTGCATTTTGTTTTTTTTTAATTCTGTAGCACATTTGATGCTTTGCAGTTGACACTCCTTAAATATAAAATGTACCTGAATATTGTGAATTAGGGAGGGTCTTGCCCCGGGTACTTACAAACAGATTTATCCACTGTATTCTAAACCCACTACATATTAGATGTACTGGGATCGTGGAGTTGCACTGGTGTGACTGAGAACAGAATTTGGCCAGCAGTATCTAACTTTGTGTGGATGTGGTAGAGGGGGAGAGGTGTATAGAGAGACCCATCAGTCTCCACTGGCTGGAAAAATGAAATTAGAAAAGTTCAAACTGGAAATATAGTGCAAACTTTTAATAGTGAGTGCAGGTGGCCATTGGAAGAGCTTATAAAGTATTGTGGTGGACTTTCCATTGTTGTTGTTCTAGCCTTAGTCCCACCTATCTGGGGTTGGTTCTTCAAGTCCTTCTTCTCCATTCCAGTGTGTCTTGAAGTAGATCCTCAGAAACTCCACAAGTAAACAATTTTTTGGTATGACATCCAACCATCTAGATTGAGGTCTTCCAACTCTTCTCTTACCCTCCACTTCTAAATTGAATGTCCTGTTTCCTTTATATTTTTCTGATCTTTTCACATACCCAAACTATGTAAGCCTAGGTTCCCTCAGCTTGTCTATAATTAGTTTCACCTTCACACTTCCCTTCATTCATTCATTCATTCATTCATTCCAAACATGGTCCATCCTTGTGACTCCAAGCAGGCATCTTAACATTTTCATTTCCACTCAATTCCAGATCTGCTCTTATTTCTTCTTCAGGGCCCAATATTCAGAGACATACCAAAATGCAGACATAATTACCGTCTTGTTGATCTTACTTTTCAATTTGATAGGCATTCTCCTATCACAGGTCACGCGGCTCATTTTTCTTCATTTAGTACGTCTTTCCTCTTCTGCTTGTAAGTTCATTGTTGAGCACCATTTTCATGTACTATCAAACCTCAACACTTGAACTTCTGTACCTGTGTTAGTGGCTGGCCCCACCAGACTTACAGTCTGGTTGCCTTCCTGCAAGGCATCTTTGAATCTACAGAATATATACTCTGTTCTATTTCTGCTGATTTTCATGCCATTTCTTTCAAGTACGCTCCTCCCTCTAAATCTTCTTGTACTTCCTCTTTGCTCTCTCTCATAAGCACTACATCATCTGCAGAAAGCATGCACCAGAGTGCCACACTCTGGATGTTTTCTGTATGTTCATTGAGCACCAACGTGAACAAAAAGGGGTGTAGTGCTGAACTTTGATGCAGTTTGACTCCGATTAGAAACTATTCACTTTCTCCCTTTGACCTTCTGACTGTGGTATCAGCACCCTCATACATGTCTTGGATAAGTCTGATTGTCTTCAGGTATCTATTTCATTCTTGTACATCCCTGATTATGTCACTAGGAACATGGTCAGAAGCCTTCTCAAGATTGATGAATACTATATGCAGGGTTTGCTCTTGTCTCTCAATTTTTCCACACTTAAGTCTTAATCCAAATATAGCATCCATTGTTGACTTGCCTGACACAAATCCAGACTGATTGCCACTGACTATTACTTCTCTTCATAGTCTCTTATCAATATTTTTTTCCCCAGATCTTCACTGGGAGACTTATGAGTTTAATGTTGCAGAAGCACTGTCTTGTAGGTCTCGTTTCTCTTAAATATTGGTACTAATATGCGCTTTCTCCAGGCATAGAATCATAGGACTGGAAGGGACCTCGAGAGGTCATCTAGTCCAGTCCCCTGCACTCAAGGCAGGACTAAGTATTATCCAGATCATCTCTGACAGGTGTTTGTCTAACCTGCTCTAAAAAATCTCCAATGATGGAGATTCTACAACCTCCCAAGGCAATTTATTCCAGTGCTTAACCATCCTGACAGTAAGAAAGTTTTTCCTAATGTCCAACCTAAACATCCCTTGCTGGAATTTAAGATCATTTCATCTTGTCCTATCCTCAGAGGTTAAGAGGAACAATTGTTCTCCATCCTCCTTGTAAGAACCTTTTATGTACTTGAAAACTGTTATCATGTCCTCTCTTAGTCTTCTCTTCTCCAGACTGAAGAAACCCAATTTTTTCCAGTCTTTCCTCATATTGCATATTTTCTAGACCATTTTTTGTGGCTCTTCTCTGGACTTTCTCCAATTTGTCCACATCTTTCCTGAAATGTGGCGCCCAGAGCTGGACACAATACTCCAGTTGAGGCCTAATCAGTGTGGAATAGAGCAGAAGAATTACTTCTTATGCCTTGCTTACAACACTCAAGCTAATATATCCCAGAATGATGTTCGCCCTTTTTGCAGCATTGACTCATATTTAGCTTGTGGTCCACTATGACTCCCAGATCCCTTTCTGCAGTACTCCTTTCTAGGGGCAGTCATTCCCATTTTGTATGTGTACAACTGATTGTTCCTTCGAAGTGGAATACTTAACTTTTGTCTTATTGTTTATCCAATTTTGCTTCCGACCATTTCTCCAGTTTGTCCAGATCATTTTGAATTTAATCCTATCCTCCAAAACACTTGCAACCTCTCCCACCTTGGTTTATAAAGAGTACTCTCTATCCATTATCCAAAATCATTGATGAAGATTTACAGACTGACCCAAACTGATCCTGCGGGACCCCAGCCATTATGCCCCTTCCGCCATGACTGTGAACCATTGAAAACTACTCGCTGTGAATGGTTTTCAAACGTTATGCACCACCTATACAGTAGCTCCATCTAGGTTGCATTTTGCTAGTCTTGTTTATTAGAAGGTCATGTGAAACAGTCATCAAAAGCTTTATTAAAGTCAAGATATACCACATCTACACACTTCTCCCCATCACAAGGCTTGTTCTAACCCTGTCAAAAAAAACACTATCAGTTTGGTTTGAACAGTATTTGTTCTTGAGAAAATCCATGCTGACTGTTATTTATCACTATTATTCTAGAGTTTGCAAATTGATTGCTTAACTTATTTGCTCTATATCTTTCCCATCACAGAATTAAGCTGACTGGTCTGTAATTCCCTGGGTTGTCCTTATTTCCTTTTTATAGATGGGCACAATATTTGCCCTTTTCCAGTTTTCTGGAATCTCTCCATCCTCCATGACTTTTCAAAGATAATTGCTAATCGACTAGATCATCTCCTCAGTCAGCAGCTTGAGTATTCTGGGCCACGTCTATCACGACGCGCCATTTCGGCGCGTTAAATCGAAAGCTCTTGGTTCGATATATCGCGTTCGTACTAGACGGGGATATATCGAACCAGAGCGCGCTTATCGATTCCGGAACTCCACCAAAACAAACGGAGTTCTGAGATTCGACTTTGCGAGCCGTGCACATCGATTCGGCCGCGGTGAAGACGGGTGAAGTAACTCGGATTTTAGATATTCGATTTCAGCTACGCTATTCCCGTAGCTGAAATTTGCGTATCTAAAAATCGAATTTCACTCGTCGTGTAGATGGGGCCTTAGATGCATTTCTTCAGACCCTGGTACTTTGAAGACATCTAACTTGTTTAAGTAATTTTTAACTTGTTCTTTTCCTATTTTAGCCTCTGATCCTACCTCATTTTCATTGGCATTCACTATGTCAGACATCCAATCACCACCAACCTTCTTGGTGAAAACAGAAACAAAGAAGTCACTAAGTACCCATTGAGTAATGGGCCTACCCTGTCCTTGGTCTTCCTCTTGCTTCTAATGCATGTTTAGAATGTTTTCTTGTTACTGTTTGTGTCTCTAGCTAGTTTGATCTCATTTTGTTCTTTAGCTTTTCTAATTTTGTCTCTACACCATTGTATTATTTATTTCATAGATTATTAGGGCTGGAAGGGACCTCAAGAGATAATCTAGTCCAACCCCCTGCTCAAAGCAGGCCCAATCCCCAAATAGCCCCCTCAAAGATTGATCTCACAACCCTGGGTTTTGCAGGCCAATGCTCAAATGACTGAGCTATCCCTCCTCCCCAATTCAGCCTTTGTAATTTGACCTAGTTTCCACTTTTTGTAGGACTCTTTTTTGATTTTTAGATCTTTGAAAGATCTCTTTGAAAAAATGCCATCTGTTTCCCCCCTTAGATTGCTTCCCATGGGATCTTACCTACCAGCTTCCTGAGTTTACTAACGTCTGCCTTCTTGAAATTCATTGTCTTTATTTTACTGTTCTTTCTCCTACCACTCCTTAGAACCATGAGCTCTCTCATTTCATGATCACTTTCACCCAAGCTGCCTTCCATTTTCAAATTCTCAACCAGTTCCTCCCTATTTGTCAAAATCAAATCTAGAACAGCTTCTTCACTAGTAGCTTTCTCCTCCTTCTGAAATAAAAAAAAATTGTCTCCAATACATTCCAAGAACTTGTTGGATAATCTGTGCCCTGCTATGTTATTTTCCCATCATATGTCTGAGCAGTTGAAGTCCCCCATCACCACCAAGTCCTGTGCTTTGGATGAGTTTGTTAGTTGTTTTAAAAAAAGCCTCATCCATATCTTCTTCCTGGTTAGTAGGTCTGTAGTAGCCCCCTACTGTGACATCAGCTTTTTTTTTTTACCTCTTTTTACCCTTACTGAGAGACTTTCAATAAGCCTGCCTCCTATTTCCATCTCAACCTCAAGCCAAGTGTATACATTTTTAACATATAAGGCAACATCTCCTCCGTTTTCCCCCTACCTGTCCTTCATGAGCAAGCTGTACCCTTCTATACCAATATTCAAGTCATGCATATTATTCCGCCAAGTGTCTGTGATGCCAGGTATGTCATAGTTGTGTTTATTTACTAGCATTTCAAGTTCTTCCTGCTTATTCCCCGTACTTCTTGCATTAGTATACAGACATCTAAGATACTGATTTGATTCTCTCTTTTATCCCTGCTATAACAGCCCATGCTCCTCCCAAATTCTGAACCTTCTTCCAGGTCTCCAAGTTCTTGACTTACCTATGGGTTTTGGTCATCTGCCCCCTTCGAACCTAGTTGAAAGTCCTCCTCACTAGGTTAGCCAGTCTGTGTCCCAATATGCTCTTCCCCTTCCTCAATAGGTGGACCCTATCTCTGCTTAGCAGTCCTTCTTTCTGGAACAGCATCCCGTGGCCAAAGAAGTCGAAGCCCTCCTGGCATTCACTTCCAGGATGCATCTGTCTCTGCCTAGGCCCCTACCCTTGACCGGAAGGATTGAAGAGAACATCACCTTCACTCCCAACTCCTTCACCCATACTCCCAGAGCCCTGTAGTCACTTCTGATCTGCTCGGGGTCAGACCTCGCAGTATCCTTAGTACCCACATGGATGAGTAGGACGAGGTAGTAGTCAAGGGGACAGATGATCCTCAACAATCCCTCTGTAATGTCTTGGATACAGGCCCCGGACAGGCAGCATGCCTCCCGGGATGCCATGTCAGGGCAACAGATGGATGCCTCCATCCCCCTCAGAAGTGAGTCACCAACCACCACTACTCTACATTTCCTCCTGGGAGTGGTGGCTGCTATCCTCCCAGCCTTGGGGATACATGGCTTCTCCTCCTCCACCTTTTGGGGGTGATTCCTCATCGCTCATTGCCAGGGCAGCATATTGGTTTTCATCACCATGGTGGATGGGTTGGGAGTAGGGGTGGAACACTGTCTGCTGCCAGAAGTAACCAGCAGTCAGGGTCTTCCTTGTGACAGAGCCATATTCTCCTCCCCCTGTGATGTGACAGCAGTCGTCTGTAGCTGGATAGCTTCCTTACCCTTGGATGTTCCCATATGAATATTCTCGAGGAATTCCTCGTTGGCATGGATGCTCCTCAGCCTAGCCACCTCCTCCTATTGCTCTCCCACCTGAGAGATTCCACCAGCAGGCACGTTTCACACTGGATAGTTCCCCCCAGCCTGGCTTTCTGTGAGTGGGAAATGGAGGCCACAGTCTGCAACTCCACACCAGGATCTGAGTAGAGGCATCCATGGTCAGGTTGTCTGTCTGGACACAGGCACAGGTGGAGGAGACAGGAGCAGCGTTGGCATTGGTGATGCGGCCCATTCTAACCATAGCGATTATACTGTCACTCCCTCTTACAAACTATTTTATTGAATCTGAAATGCCCAGCAGCAGCATGTTGATCTGGATGAAATTTAATCTTATCAAAACAAAAACGATCCATTTTGCTGGGAAAGGACCAAGGTTTTTTTTAAAACCTTTTTTGTTTTATTGTAAAATCCCCTTTATTTCATATTATAAAAAGTTGACATGGAAATGAAATGTTTTGATTGCTTGATTTATTCATTTGTGTGGGGAAATTGTTTACTGTTTTTTTTTTCTTTCAATTTGGAACTCAACACGTTTGGAAATCAAAAAATTTCCTGTGAGATTCCAGTTCTTGCACTGCTTTAGTTGTGACCCAGCAGGAGTTGGAGGTGAGCGAAACTTGTTTTGAAAATTGTTGCTTTGTTAATAATCCATCTCCAGAAAGCGAAAAATTAATCTGAAAGCCCTAGCTGTGGCGACTTGATTGATTGGGGGACGAAGGTAAACTGAGGCAGCAGAATGGGCCCTGCTGCATGGTCAGTGTTCTCTGAAGGCTCTTGATAAAACTAACTAAAAACCTCAAGTCTGTACCACAAGCCTAACAAAGATACCAATAAGAAGTTTTTCAGCTATAAAAAGAATGAATGAAACACACTCCAGCCAGCAAAGCAAACACTGACGTGGAAAGGGAGAGGAGGCTGGCTGCTAAGAATTTTAACATGAAAACCAAGCTCACATTTAATTCTCTTTTATATCAGAGTCCTCTTCCATTTTAAGTTGGTAGTAATGTTTAGAGCTGGTTGGGAAATGATTCTCCCTGTCTCGCCCCTTGCCCCTCCGCCCTGTGGAAAAACAGACAAAAATGGAAAATATTCATTGAACTGAAATTCTTGGAACAATTTAGTTTTGGGATAAAATGATGATCTTTGGGAAAAAAAGATGTGTGTTTTTTTTGTTTGTTTTGTCAAAAACTTTTTTTTGCCATAAAGCTATTTTCCTTTTTTTCTTTAATGGAAAATGACTTTTTAGGAAACAATAACTTTAAAAAAAAACCTTTTTCATAAAAAAAAATCAAATAAAAGCCCCCAAAACATCAACCCACATGAATAACAATAATATACACTTGCACTCACATATAGTGCCTTTTGTTGATGTTTGTTGCATTATGGTCGTGCTAAAGGCCCCAAATGAGATGAGGGTCGCATGATGCCGGCACCTTGCTTATTGATATCAAGGAGGGAATGCCATCCCAAGCCGCGGACGTGAAAAAGATGTCCCTGCAAGCCAAGCTCTGACAGTGGGTTGAGAAAGGGAGCTAGGCGGGGGACAAAATGGGAGTCATCCCATAGGATCACCCAAAAGAAAGTAGTGTCTGGATTTCATTTACACTAAGCGCATATCTGCACTACCCACCGGCTCGGTGGGCAGCGATAGATCCAGCAGGGATTGATTTATCGTGTCTAATCTAGACATGCTAAATAGACCCCGAGCCCTCTTCCCTCGACTTCTGTACTCCAGCGCCATGAGAGGCGCAAGCAGAGTCGACGGGGGAGCGGCAGCAGTTGACTCACCGCGGTGAAGACACCACGATAAGTCGATCTAAGTACGTCGACTTCAGCTACATTATTCACGTAGCTGAAGTTGCGTAACTTAGATCGATCCTCCCCCACCGACCTCCTGGTATAGACCAGGGCTAAGGCCCCTTAACATTGCTCTGGGAGCCTAAAGGGTACAAATGAGACCCAAAGCCTCTCTCTTTCCAGTGCAGTTGTTTGCTGGGACTCTATTCTCTCTCCTTATTTATTGTTTCTATTAACTGCCTTTCTACTGTGGAGCAAACACAGATGCAGGCAGGGCGCTTCCTTAGCACTCGGTCTGATTGTTATAAGTGCCACTCCCACTTGGTATTCATCAGTGCAGCAGTATCGAAGCTTGGCTTGGGCTCGGAGTGCCTGGAAAACATCTGCTAGGGTGGGGAAAAGGAACAGCAAACAAAGGAAGAGGACAGATAGTGCAATGAGATGGGTCAGATCCAAAATCAATGGGAGTCTTTTGATTGAGGTCGGTGGGCTCCAGAGCTGGCCCCAGGAGAGTGCTGTGTTCTGAAATTTCATAGAACTCTTCCTTACTGTCCCCTGGGTCCAACGCTAGTTCAATACCCGCCCCGCAAGCTCACGTACTGGCTGCCACGTCTGATGGCAGAAGGGAGGCGAGATGTGGATTGAGCCCTAAAGAATCCCCTAATAATGGGCCAAAGTCTGATCTCCCAGAGTCCGAATGCTCCTGCCAAAGTGAGGGTAAGTTCTGCCTGGATGAGTGAAGACTGAGTAAATGACACATAAGGAACTGGCTCAGTACCATTACAGTGCAAGATGTGTTACAAACCTTGGGGTGGAGTTGTGTGTGCCATGCCTGGTATACGAATGCACAGACCAGGGCAAAAGTCATTCCTGTGCAGAGGATCAGCACATGGGCTTATCACTCACTCTGCCTTTGGAGCTGGGTGGCTTGCCCTGGAAGAGCTAGAGGGCCTGGAGCTAGCCAGACCTGATTACTAAGAGACACCACTGAAAGGGGTCTGCTGCTTCCCCGATAAAGAGCAGCTGGGAGCTGCAGTGAGGGGGTGGAATGATCAGGGAGGGTATAGGAATTTGGGACAAAGACTTCAGCTGGGATGGGCTGGGAGTAACCCAATAAGACAGGAGACACCCTAAGCAAATGGGAGGATGAAAGGAAGGCACTGGAAAGCTTACCAGGCAGGAGGCAAATGCAGGAACTAAGACCCCTGAGTTATGGGTTATTACTATTTAAGAATTGCCCAGGCATCCAAGCTGTTTTAGAACAGATAGGACTGGGGCCCAAGAGATGAAAACTCAAACCCCAATCGCCAGATTTCTACAGTAGTCTGAGAAAACTCAGGGTTGCTGCAGCTTTTCGCAAGGGTGCACCGCTGGTGCAGCCAACGCGGCTTCCCCTCTTTCTCTGGCTGTGAATGAGCAAATGAATTACAAATTAAATTAAATGTTAAGACCTGATACGATGTGACAGATCCAGTAGACAAACAGGGAGCCTCGTGAAATCTAATATTATGATTAAATGAAGTTCACTCTATGTGTGTAAAAGGGAAGTTGACTGTACGAAATACAGCTGTGGGCAAAATATTGTAAAGTTTGACAGGGTTTTTACCTCATGGGCAATGCTGTTAGGAAAGAAAAGGGTTGCATTCATGCTGATTTCCTTTAGTTTAAGTAATAAAGTGAAGAAGTAAAGCTGATACGTGCGGTCAGGCATGCTTATGCTGTCAAGTTAGTGAAATACGCCTATATGGAAAGAGGCAGTAACTAAAAGAAACTGAAACCAAAGAGCGTGTGTGTATAAAGACACTGGACTACGGAGTGGAATAATCAGAAATGGAATGGTTAGATTAATAGTGCCCAGATTCAGCTCAGTCATACATACCCAGGTCCCTCCATTGTTGTAAAAACAAGGAGATCAGACATGGAAGGTTTATACAACTGTTTCTTCCTGCTGGAGAACAACAGTTCTTGAAGCAACGTTGCATTGTGCAGTGACTGAGGATAAGTGTTATTTTCTATGGTGTGTGACAAAGTTCCTCCTCTGCTTTGGTGGGGTCCTGCACTTACTGGCAGATTTGCTCACCTCAGTGATCTTCCCCACAGTCTGGATCAACTCCTGTTTCTGATCAGGAGTTGGGAGGTTTGGTCCCTGCTCTGGTCAATCAGGGAACAGAAAACTACTCATCCAGTGACCAGTATATTTGCCCTCTACCAGACTCCTGTACCCCACACTTCTGGGTCTGTCACAGGTGGTTGTGTGATTTGATTCTGAATAGTTATGTTGACTGGTTTTCTACTTTATGTTGACCAAATCATAATTATCCTTCCTCTAACTTCAGTTCCATATATATGGGATAGACTCCTCAATCCTCCTTCTCCATTCCAGTCTATCTCAAAGCAGTTCCTTGGAAACTCCACAGTGAATCAAATCCTTTTGAATGCCATCTGTTATCTAGTTTTGGGTCTTCCAACCCCTCTGTGACTTCTCCTAGGACTAGTGCCACTATTCTTGCCTTCTTGTATCCTATACAATTAGCATCTGTTAAGGATATGCAATAAAACTCTCTAAAACTAAATTCAGCACTTGAATCATTTCCTTTAGTTAAGATGTCAACATTAAAATAATCCAAAGAAAGGTAGTACGGGTATTTAAAGTAGTTGCTTAATTAAGTTTTTTTTTAATATATTATTCTTACATGTAGAAGAAACCGTAAGCAAGCAGTGCTCTGCAGACAGAAAGGCCTGGGAGTAAGAGAGAAATATTTGTTTGTTGGACCTAATTTAGGACTTTGAGTTTTATTCTGAGTTAATTTTCTGTGAATAAATCGAGACTGCAACAAGGAGTATTTTAACCACAGAAATGTTTGAAGTCTATGTGAGGGGGCCCCGAAGAGGGGGAAACTAAGGTAGGGGGCTGCAGTGTGACCTCTAGCCACAAGGGGGCGCTCAGGAGGTGGTTGACCCTTTTTCAGCCCTGCTAGGGGCATTTAAGTGGGTCGTGGAAACTGTGTTAGCCCCCCACAGAGGGGTGAATTCCACCCAAAATACCTAATTTAATGAGAGAGACAGAATCTTGTGATTCATCTTTTATGGTTTATTCCCCCCTCACCCATTAAAAAAAAAAAATCTGTTCTGGAACCTTAAATTCCAATCTCACTGCCTAAAACAATTCCAAGTTTCTGATGATAAACAACAAAAGGCTCCAAAAATATTTAAAGGACTTATGCTTTTCATTGAAGGATCAGTGTTATTGCATGTTAAAATATCGCACATATGAGGAATTCAGAAGAGCACCCACAATTCCAGTTGGTCACCCAGCCTCTAAGTTCTGCCCTCTCTGCAGATGTTTTCTAGATAGGCGGCCTGCACCATCTCATCAGGTTCCTATGAAAAAAATTGCGTTGCAGGATGAGAGACAAGAAATATCCTCCCAGAGCTAAAACCAGAGCTGGATTGAAAATTTTCAGTTGAAAGGTTTGTTCCCACAGATAATGGCTTTTTAGTCAAAATGGAAATTTCTGTTTTGGATCATTTTGAGGAGGGGGAATTATAAAAAAAAACCCTGAAAATATTGTGGTTTAAGGTTGCCAAAATGCACCTTTTTCAATTTGGGTTGTTTTTTTTTCCCCAATCAAAACACAAAAAAAGTGAAGAAAAACTTCTACAAAAATGATTGTTATTTTTGTTTAATTCATTAAAAGTATTTTTAATGGGAAAATAACATCGTCTTTCCCAACCACCTCTACTAACTAGCAAGATAGGCATGAGGAATCTGCAACCACTCAGTTCTCTGTAACTTTGTTGAGTAGATGTTGGGATTATGGGTCAGCCTATCTCCTCTCTTAAGAATCCCTGTGAACCTAAATGGCCTGTAACTGTCTGCTTAGGTGCTTGTCTGCACTACCGCTTAAGTTGATTTAACTTATGTTGAAAAAAAAACACCCCCTGTGCGATATGAGTTACATTGACTTAAGCATTGTCTACACCGTTGCTGGAAGATGCTCTCCGACTGACATAGCTTCCACTTCTCTTTGAGATGGAGTAATTATGTTGACTGGAAGAACTGGAACTACAGCGCAAGACTCCTGAGTCTCAGTTCTTGTGCCCTATTCACCGGACCATGATGCTTCTCTAGACTAGAAGGTCACATATACCTTCGGAAAAGTCATTTCTCTCCTGGATGTTTTGTTTAACCAAAGTGCCAGGGCTGGATCTATGGACAGACCCTCCATACAGTTCTACAAGGGCTTTAACTAGCAATACCGCCAAGCAGCTGTTCAGCAGCTCCCTGCCACCTCCTCCCTCTGGGCCTTATAAACATCCGGTCTATTGAAGTATGTGGTGGCCAAGTACAGGCACCTCTACTTTTGTGGGCATATTTGTGAGTGTTTAGTCTGTAAATCTGTCTCTCAACTATAACTTGGCTTATGTGCTTGAAAACTGTTCTGCTGCTCACATCCCTTCATTCCTTCCCTGGCAGAGATCTTGTGGGCTGGCAAGCTTCTCTACTGAAAAGAAAGTTTAGATAAAGTCAAATGCCCATTCCCTTGATGCAGTGTAATACACAGAGAACTTATATATAGGGTTTGGCTTTAGGAGACATTCAAAATCCTGGGAGGTTAATCCAGAGAAGTGTGAGAGTGAGGCATTCTGGCTGAATGTCCTACATGGCCCACAGCTCTCACAAGAGCATGGTATTGGCCATCAAAGCCCATTGGGTGACTTTCACCCCTCTGCAGAGAGCAATGACAAGGGCTATGCACCACTTATGTCCTCTACATAGCATGTAAATCGTGCCTAGATTTCGTTCTGGCTCTCCGCGCAGGAGAATATTTGGCCCATACTATGGTGGGGAAGACCCTCCAAGGTTCAAGTTCTTATCACGGTTTTCAGTGAGTTTGAGGAACACTGCAACATCCTGATATTTGCAGTCATACAACTCTGATATAGCGTCTGGTGCATTCTTCTCTTTTTTTTGGTAACTGATGTCAATACAAATCTTGCAGATAGTTAGAGCTCTAGTCTGGAAGTTGGGAGACCTGGGTTCTCTATCGAAGATTCCCTCTGTGACCTTGGGAAAGTAATGCAGTCTCTCTGTGCCTCAGTTTCCTGTCTGTACAATGGGGATAATAGCACTTTTGTACCTCACAGGAGTATGAGGATAAATATGTTAAAGATTGGGAGACAGGTACTATAGCAAAGGGGGGTAGACAGTTACCCACAACAGATAATTCATGTATTTGTATAGTAACAAAAAATGGCAAGACATCCACTAGACTTATCCATAGATTAGGAAGGGAAGAGGAAGAAATAATGTAGCCATAATGGAACTGATTTTTTTTAACTTTTTTTTTCTTCACAAAATTTTCAAATTTCCAAGTTATTTCAACACTGAAATGTCAACATCTTTCATGAATTTTTTTTTCCAGGCAGCTCTAGTTAATTCCTGATTGCATTTGCACAGACTGAGCCAATGGGCTTTGTGCTTTGGCTATTCCACAATAGGGGAGACAAAGCTGTGGAGTGCTAGGAAACCAGCTGCTGCATTATCCAGTAGTTAAAGCCTATCTTGCAGACTGATATTGTCTCATTGTTTCCTTGTATTTCCCCGTTTGTCTGTCTCCATCTGCTGTCTCTTGTTTTATACTTAGATGCAGCAGCGACAGCAGAGTTTCTGGCGCCCTAGGCAGAATTCAGGGGGCGGCATTTTGCATGCTCCCCACAGGGCGCGCGGGAGATTCCCGTTCTGCTCTTATCGCGCCACCGAAGAAGGACCCCCTGCTGAAATGCCGCAGGCGACAGCAGCAGTCATTGAGCTGCTCAATTGCCTGCCGCTGTTTTCCGCAGCACATCGGCAGAAGGTCCTTCTTCGGCAGCATGACAGGAGCGGAACCGGAAGCTCCTGTGCGCCCCGTGGGGAGCGCACAAAATGCCACCCCCCGAATCCTGGTGCCCTAGGCAATTTCCTAGGGTTGCCTAATGGAAGCGCTGGCCCTGCTTAGATGGTAAACTCTTTGGAGCAAAGACTGTCTGTTTGTTCAGCATTCGTACAGCACCTTGCACAATGGAGTCCTGATGCATGGGTGGGGCTCCTAGATGCTACTGCAATATAAATAAATACCTGATCATATATACTAACAAAGCAGATTGAAACAGGAGTGGCAGCTCCTCTCTTTCTTCTACAGAATAGGAGGAAAGTGCTCCTACCCATTTCCTCCTTATTTTAACCTGTGCCTCTACTTCCCCCTAGAGTCTCAGTTGTATAGTACCCCATATCTGATATGCCCCTTTCCCCAATGGCTGGTAGATAGGTGCAGATCTTCTTCTCCTGTCTCTGCTCCTTCTTTGCTCTGTTCCCAAAGCCCTGCTGAATCCTGAGGACAGGAAGCTAAAACTTGGCTGTGATTTGGGGCCTTCAAAGCCATTTACCCTCTGTGTAAGTTAGAGCAGACTTCATGCTGCTCTACCTTGGCGTTGGGTGACTGGCTATGCATAGAGGCAGCATCAGGATGGAGAGGAGATGTAAAGTTAGCTTTAAGTCACCTGACCACATGCTCAAGGTGTATTAGCCACACCCCGTGTTTGACTCAAAGTCCTTTACACACCTCTTCCAAGACCAAGCATGCATCCCAAGCAGTCACTCTAAAAGGCCAGGAAAGCAGTAGCATTGGGAGGGCAAGCAGTGGCAAGAAATGACAAGGCAACAGACCTGACTTTAAAATGATTACAGAACAAGATTGATTGAGCTGCACTGCACGGGTGCCCAGTAGGGAATATGGACTTAATTGTAGCATGGATGGGGAAGGATCCAAAGACTGAGAGAGAAGATTCAAGGGAGTTTTCTTTCTCTCCACAACTAATTATTCAAAATATTAAACTAAACACAGTTGTGAAAGAGAATGGTCATTTGATGAGGTATTTTTTTAAACATGATTACTCCCCAAACTCTCCAACAATAATAAGGTTCTTTGTATGCAACCGTGTATATATTTCGGTGTTTTGTGTACGTCATAGATTCACAGATTTTAAGTCCATATAAAAGATCATTATGGTCATCTAATCTAACATCCAACATAGCATAGGCCATAAAAATTCATCTAGACATGAGTGAAATTTGGCACTTACTTCCCCTAGGAAATTTGACATTTCAGCATTTGTTTTCATCCCGCTTCAGGACAAAAAAAATGAAATATCAAAACTTTTCACAGAATGGAAATTTTGAAAAATTCTGGAAAATCTGTTTCAATGTTTCTGATCAAAACATTTGTTATCCGTTTACTGAAGTGACTCAGAATGCTTTGTTTCCATCCACTTCAATATTAAACTACTTTTTCCCATAGTGGTCGTCAAGGCCGGTGCAACCATTTAGGTGACCTAGGTGGTCACCTAGGGCGCTAGGATTTGAGGGGCACCATTTTCTTCGGCAGCGACCGCGACGGCCGGCTCTTTGGCTGCCCCGGTTGCTGCCAGCATTTAGGTGGAGGGAGCTGAGGCAGGGGAGCGCAAAGAGGGACACCTACAGCAAGTAAGAGGGGGGGCGGCACGCAGGGGAACTCCCGGCCCCAGATCACCCCTGCCCCGCCTCCTCCCTGAGCATGCCGTGGCTGCTTCACTTATCCCACCTCCCAGGCTTGTGGCGCCAATCAGCTTAGGCGCCGCAAGGCTGGGAGGCGGGAGAAGTGAAGCAGTGATGGCGTGCTTGTGTGCAGAGCAGGGGTGAGCTGGGGTGGGAGGGGGTGCCTCAGGGCTGAGAGTGGGGGATAGGGAGCAGCCGAGTGGGGAGCGGCTCAGGGCAGAGGGGGGAGCGCTTGGGGGGTAGGGTCAGGGCGGGGGCTCGGGGACGGGGGAGGGTGCAAAGTGAAAGTTTCGCCTAGGGTGTGAAACATCCTTGCACCGGCCCTAGTGGCTGATTGCCTTATGACACTTGTTATTCAGGAGACATTCACCCCTAGGAGACAGGCTTCCTGGACAGACTACATCTCCCATAATGCAGCTAGTCATGTAACGCCCAAAGTGCACCATATAGTTCAAGCTGAGGACTGTCTGAGTTGCATTATGGGAGAGGTAGTCTTCTAGGAAGCCCAGCCCATACAATAGAATGGGGACCCAAACTACAACTCCCATAGAGCAATGCAGTGTTAAGGAAATGTAGTTTAAAGTTTTGTTGAACTGAATTGAAATGAAATGCTTCAGGTTAGTACAAAAAAACCAAAATATTCCAATTCAGGAAGAAAAAAACATGAAATGAAATATTTAATTTGTATTTTTACAATAGAAAATCAAAAAAAGTCAACAAAATAAAAATTGTTGTGTGCAAAATTTCAGTTTTGCAGAAACTGTATTTAACGTCAGAAAATCATTCCAACAGAAAGTTCCCTGCCAGCTGAAATTAAATCTATATATTCCTGCATCTGGCCCAACAATTTCAGATTGACACAGAGGTGAAAGTAAGTCGGTACGGGCCGGTACAGAGGACCAGTAAGAAAAGGAGACTGGTTGAGGGGAGGAGAAGCCTGTCCCCTGCATAAGAATAGTTTAAACTCAGCTGTTCCTAGAGTGGTTCAGCCCTGTGGGGTTAGGAGTGGTTTCTGGCATCTTTGTTAATTTCACTCACAGTAGCTGGGAGGGAGTGGGGAGGGTGTGTTTGACCATGGCAGAGGCAGTCCTTGTCTGCCCCCGGGGATGAGAGGATCTCTCCAATACTAATATACACAATAAATACAAGCATTTGGCTGCACAGCTTAAATCCAGAGCTAATAAAAGCAGGTGGAAGGGGAAAACTCACTGTCACATTGGTTTCTCGGCTCCTCCCTCCCCCTCCTCCAGCCAGGCTGCAGACAAGGTTCTGCATTCCTCTCCCCCTACCCCCAGCAGGGGTTCTCCTCTAGGCCCTAGCTTGCAGTATGGACACTGGCTGAGATGCCTGCTGCTGCTGCCTGCATAAGAACAGTTTAAACTCAGCTGTTCCCTACTCAGTTCAGCCCCCAGGTTAGAAGCCGTTTCTGGCATTCTTGTTAATTTCACTCCCAGTTGTTGTTGAGGGGGGGAGGAGAGAGTGTGACCATGGCAGGGGCAGTTCTTTTCTGACCCTGGGATAAGGGGATCTCCTATACACAAAAAACACAATCAAAATCAGAAACCATTTCCAAGTTCAAATCTATCCCATTCCTTCCTCAGCAGAGGATCATGGTTGTGATGTCCAGACTGCTTGCAGATCCTCTTTGAAATGTTACTGAACTGTGCAGGGAACAGCTGAGTTTAAACTGTTCTTATGCAGGAGGCAGGCTTCTCCCTCCCTCGGCCAGTCTCCCTGGTCCCTGCTGCAAGGTAGAGGGAAGCCCCTGCAGCTGCTGCTCTGTGCCAGGCAGGGAGAAAGCACGGAGCCTAGTGTCTGCAGCCTGGCTGGAGGAGGGAAGACATGGAGAAAAATGTGACAGTGAGTTTTCACTTTTTCAGGCTTATTCCAACAGTAAAATTTGATTACAGACAGTACTGGTAGTAGTAACAGTAGCTTTATTTTCTCTATCTATGTCATGCAATGGGAGGGATCCATGAAGTACATAGGAAAGGTGGGTTACTTGCGATTGGACCATATGGGTAAGAAATGTAAATTACTTTCACCCCTGCCCAAACCCCAGGGCTCTCAGCCGCCTCTGCAGCTGGTAGCTCTGGGGGTGATTTAAAGGGCCCAGCCCCTAGCTTCAGCTGAATCCCCGAGCCCTTTAAATCCTGATTTAAAAGCCCGGGGATTTAAAGGCCCCATCTCTTCCTATAGAGGCCACACCTCTTCCAGTTGAGCCCCTCCCCCTCCACAGGACTCTGGAGTACCGGCAAGTCCTTTAAGTTACTTTCACCCCTGGGCTGACATAAAGCACATCTTTTAGAAAACGTATAACCTGATCTTATAGCGCCTGTAAAGGAGAATCCTTTGGCAAAGTTTTATATCCAGCCTGACACAAATCCTCCTCCTTTTTCAGATAGGCGTGGGATTGGCTATGGCACAGTTTAGAAGGGTTAAGAGAAAATATAAATCAATTGTGGATCATATTGCAAGCAAAATTCAAGAATGTGCCAAGAGCCTGCTTAGAGAAACAAAAGCATGAGCCTTTTTCCCAAGAGGGATCTGGTGGTAGAATGAGCAAGTTTGAGAGGCCATGAAGGAAATGAAAAAGTGTTTTAAACTTAGGCAAGTGATGCTCCAACATCAGGAGTATAAAAAAGCCAAAAAGTTAGCAAAGAAGGAAGTGGCAGCTGTTCAGGCTAAAGCCAGGGGAGGCTTATATGCTCATCTTGAAATGAAAGAGGGTGAGAAAGAAATATATAGACTGGCAAAGACCTGCAAAAAGAGAACTAAAGAAATTGATGGGATCAGAGATGAAAGTGGAAATATATTAATCAAGAGCCAAATTAAGGAATCCTGTGGAAATTACTTTGAAAGGTTTATGAATGAAGAGAATCAGAGAGAACCATGCTGTATGATGAAAACAAACGGTCTGATGGCAACAGTCCTAGAAGAAGTTGTAGAAGCATTGAGCAACATAAAAAAGACGAAAGCTGTCAGACCTGATTGCATATTGACACAACTCTCTAACTGCATCATGAGGACTAAGAAGATGCTTGATGCCCTGAAAGATAGAAGAAATAATAATTCCTGTACCCGGAGAGATAATGGAGCAAACAATTAAGCAATCAATTTGCAAACATCTAGAAGATAATACAATGATAAGTAACAGTCAGCAAGGATTTGTCAAGAACAAATTGTGTCAAACCAACCTGATAGCTTTCTTTGACGGTAACAAGCCTCGTGGATGGTGGTGGGGAGGCAGTAGATGTGGTATATCTTGACTTTAGTAAGGCTTTTGATACTGTTTCGAATGACCTTCTCATAAACAAACCTAGATGGAGCTACTGTAAAGTGGGTGCAAAACTGGTTAGAAAACCATTCCCAGAGAGTAGTTATCAGTGGTTCACAGTCAAGTTGGAAGGGCATAACAAGCAGGGTCCCACACGGATCAGTTCTGGGTCAGTTCTGTTCAATACCTTTATCAATGATTTAGATAATGGTATAGAGAGTACCCTTATAAACTTTGCAGATGATACCAAGCTGGGAGGGGTTGCAAGTGCTTCAACTGGAATCATTATACTGATTTCATTAGGAGTTTGAACAGGTCATCTGGGCTGATCCAAAGCTCACTGAAGTCATTGGAGAGACTAGTAGTGATTTCAGTCGGCACTGGGTCAAGTCCTGTAGGAAGAAGCTCCCAAAAACCTCTCCCAGATGCGAATCTCAGCATAGACTGGTCAGTCATCCACACTGGGAAAACTGTGTTTGCTGAAACATAGTCTTGGGGGGAAATCAAACAAGTAGAGAAATTACCGAGACTCAATCAAAATTAAAACAGCCCTTTAGAAAACAACAAAATAAACCTTCCCATCTGCGACGGTCTCGTTTTACACAACATTTTTATTAAATGCAGCCGGGTGTTTCCTCGTGCTCAGACTGGTTTAAGCAGGCGGGAGTTATTTATTTAACATCCATAATTTGTTTAGAGCTAGCAAACAAAATACCTTGTTGTGCATGAGTTATTAGCTTGCTGCAGGATTGGGTTGTTTAAATCAGCCTTTGACATTGCTTCATCTTAGTATGTGTCTTTTAAATGAGAATCATATGCATGGTGAAACCAGATCTTGGTGTCCCACCAGGGCGAGATTTGGGAACGTTGGCTTGTAACTTTCTGTTTAAAAAAAAAAAAGGCAATTGGGCTATTTGGGGATAGGGTATTGATGCCATAGGAAAGTTCCTGATTTGTTGATCTTTCTCTGCGTTCAGTAATTTAGTGCTAATCATTTTTAGCCACTTGCCTTGAGGAATCTGTACAGGAAACTGACTTCTAATATTGTGTATGGCGAGGCCAAGGAAAGCATGTAAAAATGGATGTGTGAATTGGCCAAAGTTGGCTAATGTCACTGTTAGTTCTATATAAAGGCAGGACAAATTGTTTGGCTCTGAATCCAAATAGCTAGAGGCATTGGGCTTTCAGCTGTTAGTGCGTTAGTGAAAATCCCTGATTTCATACCTCTTGCTGATGTGCTTCATGATGATGACTGACACATCCCTGGGTCCTTTCCCCCAGAGGGGTTCCAAAGTATTCAACCAGTGGGCTGTTTCCTTTTGTACCACTCCAGCAAGCAAAACAGCTGTAAACCTTCCATAACCAGCCACCGAAGCCAGGTTCATGGCTGCCTTGCATCGCTGGGGTGACAAAAGATAGCCAGAGTATACCAATGAACGTGGCTACCGATTAAGCCCCCGCTAAAGTGAAGCCAGTTTTGGGGTGGAATATGTAAGTGGTTTAACAGCAACAAGCAACACTCTACAACAGGTTTCAGCTACTATCTCTTTGTGAGTGAGGCTACGTCTTCACTACCCGCCGTATCGGCGGGTAGCAATCAATCCCCAAATGAGCTCCTATCGATCCCGGAACTCCACCAACCTGAACGGCGGTAGTGAAGTCGACATGGGGAACTGCGGACATCGATCCCGCACCGTAAGAACAGTAGGTAATTCGATCTAAGATACTTCGACTTCAGTTATGTTATTCATGTAGCTGAAGTTGCGTATCTTAGATAGATTTCCCCCCGTAGTGTAGACCAGCTCTGATACCAAAATCTTCCTCCCTACTCAGAATCTGTCATCAGCTCAAGACAGTCTCATATCTGTGGCTGCCTCTCTAACATCGCCTCTGGCTTGTCTTGTCACCATCTCAACCTCAGTCATTCCAAAAGAGAACATCTTAAGTTTACTCCTCCTACCACTCCACTCAAAGGAATTGTGTCCAAAATTTTACATTTCATCCAGGAGAGGGCATCTCTGGCACCACATTGCTTCCTTAGCAAAAATGTTGAGTTCCACATGGCTCTGTTGGCAGGTGCCTCTGCTTTCAAGTCATAGGCTTCACATATCCTCCTCTAGCATGGTCTGCAATCAATTTAATTCAGCATTGAGTTTTCCAAGAAGCTTTCTTACAGACAGTCCTGGAGGGATAGTGAGCCAAATTCTGATGTCTGGTGCAATTCTGGAGTAACTCTAGGCTTCTCCATTCAGTGAGTTACTGCATGGTAAACTGGGATCTAAATCTACGGCACATTAGCTTGTTGCGTGCAAACTGGCCATATGGACCTGCTACTGTGCACCAAAAATTTGGTCGATTGCTTTGATCTACTGCTTACCATTCACTAACTCACCCTATTCATAAGCCCAGAGTTATTCCAGTTTTGCTGTGGAGTAACTGGATGCTGTTGGGTGGGCGAGGGGTCAACTTTGTCAGAGTTGCATATTTTGATGTAATCTGATCTGATTCCAACCTCGCTTTCCTCTGGAAATGTTTATGTGCAACTTAGGCCATTCTTAGGGTTAGCCGGAGTGGATCAGAACAGAAAGAGAAGTTCTGCCCCCCAGTTCTAGGGCTGAATTCAAACTGAACCTGTCTGAGTGTTCCACAATGGGAAGTTAATACATTTTCAGCTTTCTTCATGTTTTGCTGCATTTCTATCCAGATGTGGAAGTGCTGAAATGCCACAAGAAAATCTATTCCCATAGGATTTCTGGCTGACCTAGCAGCAGCAACGGTGTAATTGTACATACTTGTTGTGCCTTGTTTTTTTCTGGATACTACATCTTTACATGGCTAAATACTTTGCCTGTGCACAGTCAGCAGCCATTTTGCTGTTACAAAAGAGGCACAACACGCTGCGCTTTTATGAATGCTTTATTTTTGTTCTTTCTTATCTCATATTCAAAAACAGCCATTATTTTTTTTAATAAGGAAAGTACTAGCTTTTTTCTTAGTGTTATGCAAACATAACTGCAAAGAAGAATAACTGCACAAGAAAAGCTGTTCAGAGATATTTCCAGGCCCACGATGTGCAGATAGTTTGAATTAGTATCTGAATGGAGGGATGCTGATCTGGATTGAAAACTGAACTCTGAATGTGATTTGCTTCACCCATCATTAGTGTCATGGTCCATTGACTTCACCAGGAGTTACTGGGTGCTCAGCATTTCTGGAAAATCAGGCAATTGATTTAGGAGTCTAAATATGGACCCATTTTTGAAATAGCCTGTGAAAACAAATAGCCATGTGGAGACTGTGTCCACGTTCCTTGAGTAGAGCAGTAGTGATCCCATATTAGTGGCTGGAATTTTCAAAAGCATCTATATGATTTAGGAGTACATGTATCTAAGTCATTTAGGTGCTTTGGGTATTGTACAGTATATTTCCTGGAGCCTTCTTTGCAGCGGTGGGAGGCTCCTGACTCTCTATCGAGTCCTGCCCTCACAGTTTTGGGCTGAGTTCGCCCATCATTAATTTTGTGGGAAGAAAAAGAAAATGTGCTTTTTTTCCCCCCATCACTCTTCTCGCTGACTTTCCCAGCCTTGTCAACAAAATCTCTGCTATAATAAGCAACCAGCAGGCAAAACACAGATTTATAGCAGAACGGATGCTTGGCAGGCGGATGTTTCCTTGAATGTTCTCAAGAACTGCACGATCCTTCACTCCCACAATGTCTCCGCACAGAAACAAATTCCTTGTGTTTGTTTTTTGTCACTTTCGAGCCGAGAGACGATGACTAAGAACAAATGGCAGTTCGTTTTCTGCCATAATGTCATTATTTATGTCCTGCCCCGGTCCACAACATTTTCCCCCTCTTGCAGCGAGAGAGGCCTCCAGTGACCATTAACTTGATAATGTTTTTTGAAGTCACTTGCCAGCTTTTGCCTCCTAATAGAGTCTAACAGACTGCAACAGGCTTGGGTCAAGTCCCGGGAAAGAAGTTTGTGGCTTTTCATATTTAGTCTTATTTAATAAGATGAATTTTAGATCAGTAGAGAAGCAATTATGAATTTAAAATTAAAACAGGCAAATATGAGAGATCGCCATTTTGGACAAAATCAGAAATCTTCAAAGGCTTTCACAACAAGCCAGAAAGGTACAGTAGGGGCCACCAGTTACCACCAAAGCTCCTACTTGAGAGGTACTTACATGCCATTCTGTTTAGTGTATGACTTCACGTGTTGTGGTTTGGCAGGGCGCGCCAGGCGGAATCAGAGCTTGCAATGAAGTAAAATGTAATAGCAGACAGGGAGTACAATGCGTAGAAGAGAAGAGTGAATCATTAGGAAGATGCACGCATTGAATAAAGTCTATTACTCATGGCAAAAGCACTGGAACATTTCTTTAGTCGACAGATTTTTGAACTCGCGTTAAACCAAGCAGAGGGAAAAAATTGTGTCAGTTTTATGT
The DNA here is from genome assembly GCF_003597395.2 of Chelonoidis abingdonii. Taxonomy (NCBI): domain Eukaryota; kingdom Metazoa; phylum Chordata; order Testudines; family Testudinidae; genus Chelonoidis; species Chelonoidis abingdonii. Next base: position 8,200,295 of record NC_133770.1, read on the forward strand.
CTCTTGTACTCAGAAGGCACACAATGGCTTTCAGTAAGTGTCTTAATGATTTTGTAGGGATGCCAGTTTAAGGCTTGAGTTAGACATGTGTTTGTTTTGGTTTTTGTCCTACATTTTCAGACCATAGTATTGATTTTGATTAACCAATCAAAGACATCTGATTTTCAGATGGGTGTTCATCTCCTTCTTAAAACCTTCAAGGTATCTCTTACATTTACTCAAACATGTGGGCATCCAAAGTCTCCAGGCCCTAGCTCATATTGGCTTAGGTGGAGTGGATAACTGAGGGTATGCAAAAGGCTAAGGCATCGCTTCACCTCTCTGTTCCTGGTTTACATACAGCCCAGGCAGTGACTGAAGGTGTTTAGTTACCGGCTGAAGGCTTTTTAATGGACTATATGAAATGGGATTTGTGCCTTCAGCCCAGCTCCTAATGGACAACTCCCAGCCTACAGCACAAAAAAACTATTGGCTACAACTGGTAACCCTGTTAGCAGTCTCAGCAGAGAAGCCAAGCATTGATTTGTCCATGGAGGCTGAGCTAACCATCCTTTCGTCTCTACTAGGGGTCCTTCAGCTGTAGAAACTTTGCATCAGACATGCAAGACTTCACAAGCTATACAAAGACATTCCACCTCTGAGCACACTGGGTCAGAACCAGGACAGGGTTCTATCCTTTTACCAACTGCATTTGTTCCTGTATTAGCAGCTGGTTAACACCATTTGGCTGTGGAATGAGGTTGGTTTTCCTGCTTTTACACATTTTATAGGTTAATGCACAAGGTCTGAGAAGGAACTCGAGCATTATTGGCCACCAGCGAGACTACATGTCTCACAACCTACACTTGTGCAGCAACACACAGGCAAATAGTGTGTGGGAATGGAACTTTCCAAACAGCCTAGTGGAATTAGCCACCCAATGCCACTTGAAAGTCAATAGGAGCTGACTGCCTAAAGCCCTTAGGCACCTTTGGTAACCCAGTCTAAGTGGCTTGGTTGAACTCACATGGAATAAAGGAAGAAAGATTGGTTAAGAGTTGAAGGTTGAACCTGTGGTTACAGTGCTAAATTGGTATCTAACAGACCTGGGTTCAAGTCCTAGCTCTGTCACAAGCTTCTTATGTGACCTTGGGCAAGTCACTTAGCCTTTCTGAGCCTTGAATCCCCACCCATAAAGTGGGGATAATGAGGTCAATCTGAAGATATTGTGGCAATGGGGTGGGGGGGCTATGAATACCTTAGTTAGTTAATTAAATGAACACAGTACCATGCTTACTGCATCTAGCTATGTATTATATGACTCCTGTCTCTCCAGTATCCAAGCACTCACAGCCAGTAAAGAATTTCCCTTTATAACACCCTGTAAGGCGAAGAGGTTTATTTTTTCTTCTCCCACCTCTCTCCCCATTTCACAACTGGGGAACTGAGCCACAGAGAAATTAAGTGACTTGCTCAAGGCCACAGGAAGTTTTGTGGCACAGTTGGAAATTGAATCCAGGTGTCCTGACTCCCAGCACTTAATTTTTAATGAAAGAGAGGCCGAGGCTCAAGCAATGAGGTGTTGGGGCTCAAGTGAGACACATTTTACATTGTTTTACTTTCATAAACGATGGGGCAAGATTAGGGGTGCTGGGTTTTTGAACTGCCAAACCTAGGGGTGCCGGGGATATGAACTGCCAGGCCTACAGGTGACAGGGCTCTGAACTGCCGAGCCCAGAGGTGCCTGGACTCTGAACTATCATGCCCAGAGGTGCTGGGGCTATGAACTGCCAAACCTAGGGGTGCCAGGGCTGTGAACTGCCGAGTCTGGGGGTGCCGGGGCTATGAAGTGCCGAGCCCAGTGGTGCCGGGGCTCTAAACTGCCAAGCCTAGGGGTGCCGGGGCTATGAACTGCCAAACCTAGGGGTGCTGGGGCTATGAACTGCTGAGCCCAGAGGTGCTGGAGCTATGAACTGCCAGGCCCAGAGGTGCTGGGGCTATGAACTGCCAAACCTAGGGGTGCCAGGGCTGTGAACTGCCAAGCCTAGGGGTGCCAAGGCTATGAACTGCTGAGCCCAGAGGTGCTGGGGCTCTGAACTGCCAAGCCCAGAGGTACCAGGGCTCTGAACTGCCAAGCCTAGAGGTGCTGGGGCTATGAACCACCGAGCCCAGAGGTGCCGGGTCTCTGAATTGCCGAGCCCAGGAGTGCCAGGGCTATGAACTGCCAAGCCTAGAGGTGCCAGGGCTCTGAACTGCCAAGCCTAGGGGTGCTGGGGCTATGAACTGCCAAGCCCAGAGGTGCCAGGACTCAGCCCTGGCAAGACCTAGCACAAATTAAGTCCTGCTTACTCCCAGTCTAATGCTGTAACCACCAGGTCACCCTACCTCTCAAATCCAGCCTTTCTCTTTGGGTGTTCTCCTGGCTGCGCTGAGCATAATCAACCCTCAAGCTTCAGGGCACAAACTGATCACTGCATGGGTTGAGCACAGCATTGCACAATGAGCTGTAGGCATTTGAACTGGTATCTCCATGGACACACAGGGTCTGGAATGGACCTCGAGAGCTCATCTAGTGCAGCCCTGCATGCTGAGGCTGAACTATGCATACCTCAATAGCCATGAACCTAAGAGAGTTAGGTGCCCAAATCCCATTGAAAGTCGATGTTCTTTGAATGCAGAACTTCTACAGGCTCCTTTGAAAATCACAGTCTATTGTGTCTGGGGGAGTTTTCCAGGTGACGGTGGCTATTTTGTCGCAGTATCAAAGACTCACTACTGCTGCAATTGCAAGAGTACTAGAACTGTTGGCTCAATTCACCTTGTTGGAACGACATGATCATAATAGCCCCCGCTGGCCTTGGAATCCATTAACTTGGGATTTTAACAAAGAACAATCTAGCTCTTCAACCTGCCATAAAAGGGCAATAACCCATTCCAATGGCTGGAAGTTGAAGCTCGACAAACTCCGACTGGCAATAAGGCGTACGTTTTTAACAGTGAGGGTTACTAACCATGGGAACAGTTTGCAAAGGGTTGTGTTGGATTCTCCATCACTGACCATTTTTAAATCTAGATTGGATGGTTTTCTGAAAGGTCGGCTCTGTGAATTATTTTAGGGAAGTTCTCTGGCCTGTGTGATTCTGGAGGTCAGACTAGATGATCACAACAGTCCATTCTGGCCTTTGCATCTATGAATCTATGATTATGAATAATAAACATGAATAGCTAATTGCCTAATCCACTAGGGCATTTTTTATGTTCCATCTCTGTTTGCAAGTGGCATTTGCATTTGTTTGTGGAGCAATGAATATACAATTGTTTCTGTCCTTAGTATTGGTATGGTCTGTCAATGTACAAAGGCAGCTTCTGCGTCAAAGTCTTATAGTCGAGAAGCCAGGTACAGATAAGCCAAGATGCACCCAGAGACCCGGAGGGAGGTGTTTTATACAAAAAAGCAAGGGTAGTAGGTGGAGTTCGGAGTATAAGATTACATTATTAATAGCTATAGTCAAATGGCTAATGGAACCTATGACATCATTGCATAAAACGAGTGTGTTTCTGCCTCCAAGTATAAACATCCAAAGTACTTAAGCGCTTAGAGACGTCCAAAAGATTCCCATTGAATTCACTAGGTTTTGGATCAGCCTCCTTCTCCTTAACTTTTGGCTGACATTCAGAAGAAGAAGAAATGGGGAAAAGGCAGATTTGTTTTGTGCACCCCACCTCCAGCTGTGTTCTTATCTCCCCAGATAGCACAAGTTCAGGCCTGATCAATGCTTGCATGGGAGAAGTACTGTACGCTGGATCGCGGCTGGAGATTCAGAAAGTGGCAGTCTTCCCTCTGCATCAGCATTGAATCAATGACTCACCGTACAGCTAGGAGGTGCTGTGTTGCTAGAAGCCGCATGGAAATGCAGAACTGCAGTCCTGTCCTCCCGTGCTCATAATAAAACCCAACCCATGGTAATTCTGGAAGAAGAGGAGAGACCTGTTCAGATGCCAGTGTTGGTCATTATATTGTGCCGAATTGAAAGTCCTCCTACAGCTTTCAGTTGGGTACCCAGTATTTTTTTGCACTTTCTGTCCTTTCTGTGTTAATATTTGGTGTTAGCCATCTGCCAAGTCACAGGCCAGAGATGGCTGCATTTCATTGTTGAGAAAAGCAATTTGTGGATGTCACCAGGCCACGATCCTGCATCTGATTCCACATGTGTGGACCCTGCATCTGAATGGAGCCAGCTGCAGGACTGGGGCTATAGTTTTTAAAGTCATGGTTCCCAAATTGTGGTTTGACCACTGGCAGTTTGCAGAGCTGTGACATCACGGCCTCCTAGTGCTGTCTGCTTGCTTCCAGCTGCTTTTCCAGGTACTTTATTTAAAATGACACAACACTTAGTGCATTAAAGACAGTGAAAATGTATCAAAACTTTCCGAAACTCTCTGTTCTGTGTAGCTGAACTTTGCAAGGCTGCAAAGAGAAAAGAGACCTCATAGGACAATCTCTTGATTGTAATATGGTCCATGCTATGTGAAAGTTTGTGACTCACTGTTGTGAGGCATGTCAGGCACATTTCAAGTTAAAGGCATTGCATAAATTCTAGCTAGAAGGGTGTGGCCTTATGGATTGGGCCCTAGACTGGGAATCAAGTGACCTAAACTCAAGTCTGGCCTCTCTTGATGATGATCTAGGGTGACCAGACAGGAAATGTGAAAAATCAGGACAGGGGCGGGGGTAATAGGAACCTATATAAGAAAAAGACCCCAAAATTAGGACTGTCCCTATAAAATCGGGACATCTGGTCACCCTATGATGATCATACAAATTGTTTTATTTCTTAGCTGTAAAAAGGAGCAATGAAAATTGATTTCTTGTAAAGGACTTCAATTTCTATGGCTGTAAAGGAATAAGAGCTTCTTAGTAAGGTATAGATGCTAGCTCCTGCTTCCATTAAAGTCAGTGGGAGTTTTGCTAATGTCTTCAATCACAGCAGAATTCTGTGCATACTGGATGGATTATTTGTTATCTGCAGTACTGGGTGCTTGGCCTATGGTGATGAATGCAGTAAAGAACCTATTTAGAATTGAATCGTGTGAGTATTTACTATTTTCTCGCTCATGTTTCCCCTCAGGGTTGTGGACTTAAAATAACAATGATTTTTTGTGTTCATTTCAAACGTGACTTTTTTGTCATTAAATGTCAATCACAGGACATTTAATTTTTAAGCAATAGCATTGCTTTCCAGGAAATACCGTGCTATTTCTGATGGTCTGTTTTGCACACAGAGGCATGGATTGTTTAGAAATGCACACATAAGGGTGCCTCGTCTATTGGATACAATTTCAAAGTGATGTCTGGGGGACTGAACCCCCAGTGTATCTAAATCCCCTTTGGAAATGTATCCCTTTACGAATCAAGCCCACCCAAGAAGAGCCTGGCTTTGGTACAGTTGAAATTCCCAGACACATGTCACTCAAGTCAGTGATAATCATCCAGGACTGATAGCAAGAAGGTCTGCAGTCTAGGACACTTTCACAGTTAAATGCTTCTTTCTTTTGTGGTTCAGGTCTGTTTAGAAAGTGGATCATAAGTAACAGCTCAGAGGAGGCTGTCTCTAGTTTGCGCCCCCCCTTGAAAAAGGCAGATGTTTCATCACAAGTGGCCTCGGCCCTTTAAATGCTATGAACTGGACAGTCTTTTGATTACTGCAAGCAGCTTTGACAGAGACAGCATAGGCCAGTGGATAGGCTGCTGTGGGACTAGACATAAGATGGGTTCTGTTCTTACCTCTGCTACTGATCTTGGGCAGATCACATTCCTGCTCCTCTCTTCTTAACTCAGAGCATCAACTCTTTGGGCAGATAAAACGGTCTCTTACTACTAGGGTGACCAGATGAGACATGTGAAATATCGGGACGCGGGGGGGGCGGTGCCGGCGGAGCAACAACAACAACAAAACTCCCAGGAGCCGCCAGAGCATAGGAAAAATTGGTGGGGGCAGCTCCACGCCCTGCCCCCCCGCACCAGTTCTCCTTCACTCTGTCTCCACCTCCCCTGAGCTGGCTGCCGCATCCTGCTTCTCACCCCTCCCTCCAGCGCTTGCGCCACCATGGAGCTGATGAGCACAAGCCTGGGAGGGAGGGGTGAGGAGGAGGAATGTGGCGTGCTTGGGGAAGAGGCGGGGCCAGGGTGGGGATTTGGAGAGGGATCCAATTAGGCAATGAGGGGCGGGGCAGGGCTGGGGGCAGGGGCAGGGTGGGGATTTGGGGATGGATCCAATGGGGGAGGGAGGGGCGGAGTCGGGCAGGGCTGGAGTGGAGTTGGGGCAGGGGACGTGAGCCCCCTCCACCTGTGCGCTGCAGGGCAAAATACTGGGACGCAGGACAAACAAGTAAATATCAGGACAGTCCCGATAAAATCGGGACATCTGGTCACCCTTCTGACTACGTATCTGTACGTTAACCTTAATTTCGTTTGTGTCCTCAAGGTGCTATTGTAATGTAACTAATAAGAGCATGCAGGCAGACTTATGTCATGCATTTTGAGGTTACATTCAGGAATATGCAGCATCTCTGTACTGAGGTTTGTCACCTTGCCCTGTCTGTGAAATCTCTATACAGATCCAGTAATGGTGAGGTTTTATTCATTGGAATGCTGTATTTTATATTCATGCCAACCACAAACGCACCGTGAACTGAGAGAGGTTTGGTGAACATGGTGCTTTGAAGCCACATGGACAAAATCCAGGTTAATCCCTGCAATCCATGTGAAATAAGACAAGACTGAGAGTATTAATATGAGCGTAGAATAACAGAATGACCCACAGCTGCTGAGCCTGAGTGTTTACCTATGGTTTCAGCCTGTTGTTCTGGGGTTGATTTTAGCCTGACATGCTAGAAGTCCCAGAAGGCTAAAACACACTTGTGGGCTCTAAGCTTAAATTCAAGTTCTTGTAATTTGCCTTCCTTGCTGAGTGTCCCAGACAAGAGTATCCGCAGGCCACGTAGTGTGGATCATACACTGTTGCAACTAACCACCCAGAGAGATCACTCTGCTGGGATGAAAATGTACAGTGACTGAACATAGCCTAGCAAAACCATTATGATGGGCCTGACTCAAAACCATTATGATGGGCCTGATTGTCCCCAATGGTCAGATTTGTACCCATATTGTGCGGCTTGGGTACATCATTAGCAGAATCCAACAGCCTTTGACAGAAGAGGGGAGGGATAGCTCAGTGGTTTGAGCATTGGCCTGCTAAACCTAGCGTTGTGAGTTCAATCCTTGAGGGGGCCAATTGGGGTCCTGGGGTAAAAATCTGGGGATTGGTTCTGCTTTGAGTAGGGGGTGGAGCTAGATGACCTCTTGAGGTCCCTTCCAACCCTGATATTCTGTGATTCTAAGAATAATTCCCCTAGGCACTTCACTAGAGCTGCCAAGAAATACAGTCTCATGGCAAAGTCCTACCTTTGCTCTAGACTTCCTGGGTGACCATGGGCAAATTATTTGGGGCCTGATTTCCAAAAAGAGCTTGGTTTCCCTTTGCAGTCCTGAATGAAGTGGCAAATTTTCAGGCGTGCTCTGCACCCAGTAGCTCCCACTGTGAACAATGGAGAATCCCCCTAATTGGAGACAATTAGAGCAGCAAATGGCTAACTTCCTTTGACAATCTGGTCACTCAGTCTGTCTGGCCCAGATCCTCAATGGCATTTAGGTTCCTGACTTCTGTTGAACTCAGTGGAGGTTAGGAACCTACATACCTTGATGGATCTGGCCCTGTGTGCTTAGTTCCCCATCTATAAAATGGGAGGAGAACACTTCCCTATTGCACATGGGGTGCGGAGGGGTTATAATCTACAATGTCTTTGAAATGTTCAGATCTGAGGGTGATGGGTGCTATATAAGTATCTAGATAACTCACATGCTTAGCATCTCAAAAGTAACCAGAAGGCCAGTTCTTAGCAAAGTTGCCCAAATCCTCAAAGGGGTCTAATTCCTAGGGAGTTAGGTGCCTAAATATCTTTGAGATCTGGGCAACCCTGCTTTGCAGAGACCAATGCAATATTCCAAGTGCTTTCGGGATCAAAATTAGCTTAAACTGAAGCCAGGAGGGGACTGAGGAAGTCACAGGGTTGTGGTAAGGTTCAGACTTGCTTGTTAACTAATAGGAACTATTCCCACTGCGTGTACCGTACCTCGGGTTGGTGCAAGAAGTTCACACACTTGTTATGACAGATGCTTGCTAAACAGCCTGGGCTGATAGAAATTACATCACCTTACTAACCACACCCACCAGCAGGGGGAATGGAAAGTGAGATTAATCTCACTACAAACAGTTTCTTAGGAAACAGACCTATCTGCCAACCCCTTCTTGGGTTTGCAGATGCTGTTATCTTGGACAAACTCTTTCCTGGCTGGAGAGCAACAGGAAGCATTTAGTAAGTGGGTAATAATAGTTTCACATTAATAGGAAATAGCAGTCCTGGATGTGGCCATCTGTCTGAGAGCTGAAAGGACCCCACAGCTCTGTGTGCGTGTGTGGGAATCCCATAGGCCTCTGAGGCTTATCCAAAAAACACAGGCCATTTAATTCTTATATAATTACCAAGGTCAATAATCAGCGGGTCTAATTTGGTCATATATTGTTTTAATCTGGGAGCAATAGCGGCTGACACAAAAGCAGAGGAGCGAGAACAACGCTGAACTAATCGTTGGATGATACTTTGTTTGTGCGCCGCAAGCCAGAGTAGACAACAACCTGATGAAGGGAAGTTGGGGGCGCGGGGAAAGCCACACAGGATAGAAGCTAACCGCAGTAACTTCAGCCCTACTTTCCATTTGAGTTAGTTGTTGGCATCACGGCACTGGGGAATTGCCAGCTCCTTAGTGGAGGGGTGAAGGAAGAGTCCCCTCTTTTGGGGGATTCAGAGGACAAGAGGGCTTCTCTGAGCACCAAGCAATCCCCTGCTTCTGTCCGATTTGGTGAATACCCAGCAGGATTTTCCTTCATTTTGGGTGGCTGCCTGCCAGCCTCAAAGGCTAAGAGAGTTCAAATGAGAGTTTGGGTTTAGACTGGAGGAACAGAGAGGAATAGTGGAGGCAGAGAGGGGATTCAGAGGGATGTAGGAATAGTGGGAGCAGAGGGAAGGTAAACAACTGCAATACCCCCACGTCTCACTCGCTGCAATCTACATTTCCCAGTGGACGCAGCTTCCTCAAAAAATAACTCTTCCCTGACCATCATTTCTTTAGAACATCTTTGATATTATTAGCCTAGGTACATGGCGCTTGCAATGGTGCTGTGCCTCCTGCATATGGAATCCAGTCCTAGCGTCCCCGTTGGAGACCATGGCCCCAGCGGGCTCGGCAGTGCAGAAACACACAGTCTGAGACAGTCTGTGCTCCAAAGAGTTGACAATCTAGGAAAAAAGAGAGAAAGGAAGTGTTATCTCGCTTACTGGCAGGGAGACTAAAGGCTTGTCTATACATGAAACTTAAGGTGAAGTAAGGTAGGGTGTGAATTTAAAGCAGATTAACTATTCCTGATTGACTCCATGTGTGAGCTCATGTTTTCACTGACACTCTGCTTCCTTCCCCAGACCTGAAGAAGACCTCTGTAGAGCTCACAAACTTGTGCCTTCCACCAACAGAAGTTGGTCCAGCAAAAAATATTATCTCACCCACCTTGTCTCTCACATATTCTGGATCCAAGATAGCTACAACACCGCAAATAACTCCATGTGTAGACGTTCTGAAGTTGCATTAAGCTAATTCAAAATGAGTGGATATTTTTGATTAACTTCGTGCATGAAGAATAAGAGTGCACTTATTCTTCATGCATGGAGTTGTTCAAAAATACTCCCCACATGTAAACATAACTTAAGAGACTTGCCTAAGATCATACAGTGAGTCCTCACTCATTTCCTTAACTGCATGTCCATCCTTCCTCTGCTGATGGCCTTTGCTTGACAAATTTATGTCAGTGACTTTCTGCTCACACTATGCTGATATCTGGACTTAGCTGAAATGTGGGCTTCAACTCACATTTTTTTCTTCAGTAATTACATCCTCACTATTTTTTAAGTGAGAATTTTAGCTGGAGAGTGGAGAAAACTTCTCGGCTTAAACTTTGTAGGTTTCATATGTTCTATATGAAATCAAAACTCCACTGGCACTTCTGAATAAGGAGGTGTGGGCTGTGCTGTTGACCTCTGACGTGTGCAGATTTCCTTCTCCACTTCTTCCCTCTGAATTTAACCCTAGGCATGGCATGGAGATGGCATTGATCTCACTGGCTGATGATCTCCTCCTTGTAATAGATAAAGGATCCCCATGGAAACCTAAACTTAAGATCTGTTAGCAGCTTTTGATAGTGTTGAACCCAAGGTTTTACAGGTCCAACTGTGGACCCAAGTTGGGGTAAGTCATCTCTTGAGTGGCTGTGGTCTCACAATCTATCTAAAGTGGCTAACTTCTCTGGTCACCATGGTTAAATTGCTGGAGTTGTCTTGGTTGCTAGCTACCTCCTTCTTCTGAAGCATCAGGGATAGCCATAGCTGGAGATGGGACATTAGACAGGGAGGGCCAGGTGACACTGAGCAGTCGCTATCAGATGCTTGGCTGGCTCGTTCTTTCTGATTGCCTAACTGATTGCCATATATAGAGTTGGGAAGGAGTTTCCCTCGAGGTCAGATTGGCAGTGATCTTGAGGAGTTTTCGACTTCCTCTGCAATGTGTTGCCAAGATTATCTGCATATATCTCACTTAATCATTTCCTTGACATTGTGGAGGCCTCAAGCAGTGGTGCATCGCAGTCCTATGCTCTGCCTGTGGCCCATAACAGTCTAATCTCCTGTGGGATGTATTGCTTTGGTCTAATTTTGATTGTTCAGTTTAGAGCGCAGGTGTTGGGTGGTGTTGGTCGCCAGTGGTCTACAGGAGGTCATACTAGAAGATCTAGTGGTCTCTTCTGTCTTGAACTGTGCGACTCTGCAGTGCTCTACACACTGTAATTAAATAACTGGCATTGTCTTCATTGATAGCTTCTCTGGTTACTACAGTTAATTAATTGATGGTGCCTCGTTGCTAAGTTCTCCAGATGCTGTGGTCAAATAATTGTTGGCGTCCTCATAGCCAGCTACTCCAGGTGCTACAGTTAAATAATGGATGGTGCACTGGTTGCTAGTGTCCCTAGATACTTGTGGTTAAATAATTGGTGTCCTCTTGGGAAGAATGTAAAATCGTGTAGCTGTGTTACTTAGGAGTGTCATTATTATAAATCATGTTTATTCAGGTAGTGCCTAAAGACAAGCCATGAAGGGGCCCCATTGTGCTAATCACTGTAGAAATATAGACTAGCAGATGGTCCCTGCCCTGAAGAGCCTGCAGTCTAAATAGACCAGACATAGACAGGATTGGGGGGGAAGGGATGGAACACACGAGCAGAGGGACCAATGTGATGGTGGCAAATGGTATGGGCGTTCCGCATTCTTTTTTTGAAATGGGGGTAGTTAGGAGCAGATGATCTCAATGAAAAGGGAGCAGGTGCATTGAAGAGAAGGGGAGTGAAGGGGATAGGGCAGGAGAGAAGCGGGTCAGGTGCCATGCCATCTCCTTAAGCCATCCTGCATTCTCCGCTTCATTTCCATCTTAGATACTTATTTGTCTCTCACTGAGCGAGTCCCTCATGTCTATGGTAGGTCCGCACCATAGTCTAACCATATGGTAAGGGTTATTAGGAAAAGGCCACTTATGCTGAAATGAATAACCCCCCACCCCCAGTCCTTTCAAACTTTGCATTCCTTTAATTTCCCTTGTGTCTCTCAGCCTTCATGCCACATCAGGCAGCTTCTTTGGGGCAAAGACAGGCTATTGTAAAGATATCGGAGTGGTTTGCATTCCAAAGATCCTATAGCAAACAGCCACCCCACAGATTCCCCCTTTAACCTTGCAGTTTAACCCATGTCTATGAGGAAATTCAATTGCTTTTCCAAGCCAGCCCTTGTTCACCGGAGTTCAACTCTCTGGTGAGTAACTTGCTGCAGCTCCAGCGTAAACTCTTCTGATCCTACAACTGAGCTTTTTTTTTTTTACTTTTTTTTTTTTTTTACAAAAGGTATCAAGTTCCAAATTAAACACTTGGAAAATATCCAGCTGTATTACAAGCCAGGCTAAACTTTGCTGAGAAAAGGAGAGGAAAATTGTTTTAAAAGAAGGCTGGTTGAGTCTTTTCAGCATAGGAACTGTAGGCAATGCAATTTATGAGAACACTAAGCGATCAAGAAAAATGCCTGGAAGGTTAATTTCCTTTATGCAGCCCAGGTTGGTGACTTCACAAAGGGCAATCAGGAAAGATGGCTCATTAATTCAGCTACTCCCTATGGCTACAAATGTCAATTAGTCTCCCCAGACTCTGTGTAATACACAACCTATGGTGTGTATATAAGTATAAGAACATAAGAATGGTCACACTGGGTCAGACCAATGGTCCATCTTGCCCAGTATCCTGTCTTCCAACAATGGCCAATGCCAGGTGCTTCGGAGGGAATGAACAGAACAGAATAATTGTTGAGTAATCCATCCCCTGTCATCCAGTCCCACTTTCTGGCAAACAGAGGCTAGGGACACCATTCCTTCCCATCCTGGCTAATAGCCATTGATGGACCTGTCCTCCATGAATTTATCTAGTTCTTTTTTGAACCCTCTTATAATCTTAACCTTCACAACATCCTCTAGAAAAGCGTTCCACAGGCTGGCTATGCATTGTGTGTTTTAAACCTTCTGCCTATTAATTTCATTTGATGACCCCTAGTTCTTGTGTTATGAGAAGGAGTAAATAACACTTCCTTATTCACTATCTCCACACCAGTCATGATTTTATAGACCTCTATCATATCCCCCCTTAGTCATTTCTCTTCAAAGCTGAAAAGCCCCAGCCTTATTAATCTTTCCTCATCTGGAAGCTGTTCCATGCCCCTAATAGTGTTTGTTGCCCTTTTCTGAACCTTCTCCAATTCCAATATATCTTTTATGGGATGAGGTGACCATATCTGCACGCAGTATTCAAGATGCGGACATACCCTGGTTTTATATAGAGGCAATATGATATTTTATGTCTTTTTATCTATCCCTTTATTAATGATTCCCAACATTCTGTTTGTTTTTTTGACAGTCGCTGCACATTGAGTGGCTGTTTTCAGAGAACTACCCACAATGGCTCCAAGATCTCTTTCTTGAGCGGTAACAGCTAATTTAGACCCCATCATTGTATATGTATAGTTGGGATTATGTTTTCCTGTGTGCATTGCTTTGCATTTATCAACACTGAGTTTCATCTGCCATTTTGTTGCCCAGTCACCCAGTTTTGTGAGGTCCCTTTATAGCTCTTCACAGTCTGCTTTGGACTTAACTGTCTGGAGTAGTTTTATATCATCTGCAAATGTTGCCACTTTCCTGTTTACCCATTTTTTCCAAATCATTTATGATTATATTGAACAATAATGGTCCTAGTAAAGACCCTGGGAGACATCACTTAGTCTTTACCTCTCTCCATTCTGCAAACTGACCATTTCTTCCTACCCTTTGTGTGTATCTGTGTATACACACACATACTCTGTCCTGGGTGGACATATTTTAGATGCACACATGATTATAATTTGTATTGCCATATCACCAAAAGTCCCTCAGCTGAGACCAGGGCCCCATTGTGTTAGCTGTTGTACATGCAAGACAGTCCCCATCTTGAAGAGCGTATAGTCTAAATAGATGAGACAGAGAAAGGAATTTTTATTATCCTCATTTTACAGATGGGGAACTGAGGCATCAAGAGAGACTGAGTTTCCCAAGGTCGCACAAAGTGTCTGTGGCAGAACCCGGAGTTCAGTCCAGCACCATCACCCTAAGACCACCCTTTCTTTAGGTAATATGTAATAAATCACAGTTAAGGTGTATGCTCTGTATTCTTCAAAATGTGCAACATTCTGCCCTTACACCTGTGTAAAGCAAGAGCATCAGAGATAAACTGGCCTGATTCTCCTGTCACTTACCTCATTCTTACATCTGAGTAATTCTCTTAACTTCAGTAGAGTTCCTCCTGATTTACACCAGCATGAGAACAGATTCTGGCCCTGGAGAATAGAATTCCTCCAGCCCCTGCTGTACAAAGGACAATAAAAAATGTGACCAGACAAGAGTGTCTGTCATTGTGACTCAAAGCTTGACAAAATTCTGGACTTTAGAGACCACAAAGGTAATAGATGTGGAATCAAGAAGCATGAAAAATGCTGTTACCTGTTCTGGAAGTGTAAATCCGAGGGATAGACACAAAAACATGACATAGGATGGGACATAGGTTGGAAAAGAAATCTGGGTCTTAGACCATGCATAGTGTGTTGGCCATCTTCTTGCTGTTAGTGTCTGAGAAAGACAGTAGCAAAAGGGGGCAGGGAAGGGCAGGTGTGGAAGAGATATTCAGCAGAAAGAAAGAAAAGCAATGCCAGCCAGAAGGGTATGTAAGGGAGGGGAGGTACAGAGGAATACAGGGTGTGGACTGCTAGCCACAAAAAGTGTGGTCATGACTAGAACTGGTCGGGAATTTTTTGGCAGGGCCGTAGCAACAAAGAACGTGGCCCCCTCCGAACATATGTCTGGGGCCCCTTACTGAAAAAGTCAACGGCATATTTCGATGACTTTGCCGCGTCTGAGATCACAAGATTCCAAGTGTGAGCTCCACATGGTACATACAAGGCACGGTCATTTATTTCTAGCATGCGGGCTTGAACTCCTTTATTCTTTCCTCTCATATTTGCGCCATTATCATAAGCTTGGCCTCTTATCTCAGCAATGTCTGTTCCTATTTGCCTTTTCAAGAAATGCTTCCAATAAGCCCTCGCCAGTTGTATCATGAACATTAAGAAAACCAACAAACGCTTCATAAATATTGACACCATCTTCACCGTTGCATTCATTTTTTTTTGCCACTTTTAGGGGCCCCCTTCCTTGCGGGGCCCCCTCCGGTCGGAGGGTACGGAGGGCGCTCGCTATGCCTCTGTTTTTTGGCTACTTTTTTTTTCATTGAAAAATGCTGATTCTTCAAAACCAAAACTTTTTGCAAGACGGGGCAGTGTTGACAAATTTCTCAACTGAAAAAAACTTTTGTGGAAAAGACATCAAATTTGTGGAAATGCCTCATTTGGACAATTTTTTTAAATGAAAAATTCCAGGTTTCCAATTTGAAATGTCAGCACATTCCAGTTGAAAACATGAAAGATGTTCAAAAATCAAAATGAAACATTTTGAACTAATCAAGACAAAATATTGTGGTTGACCCAAACCAATATTATTTTTTTCTTCCCAAATCAAGATTATTATTATTATTTTTTTTTCAAAATCTCAAAACTGTTCTCAGGATGGGAAAGCAGGTTCCCCCCCAGCTCTAGTCTGAGCTTGGCGATGTTGATATCTGCCCACTGGGAACTAGAATGAGTCCTGTTTGTTTGATTCACAGAGGCCACCAAACAGTCATTGGGTGGAATCAGATTTCAGGAGCTGCTGACCTGGACTGGACTCAAAGTGAAACTGGGAATCCATTTACCTCTAAAATTTGCCTTAGAATTCACTTTCATTTTCCTTTGCGCTGTGAGAGGAAGAATTTTATTAGGTGCTGTGACGATTCAGTTCTGGCGGGACCCAACCGAGAGTGTCAATTCAGGACCAATTGCTCAAACAGGGCAGTCACAGCCCAAGGGCTGGGGTTTTTCCACCTCTAAGGCAAACCAAACCAGCCAGACAAAGAGGACCCTAGTTTCACCCCACTGGCCAACCACAAGTCACACAAACAATTTCCTTAGACACGCCAGTCTCCTGGTATCACCACCAGTCCCACTCGTCCTGGGGATGAATGGTTATGAAAACCAACACCCCAATAAAAGAAAAGGGTTCTCTCGATCCCAAAGAATCAAGCCCCAGACCCAGGTCAATATACACATCAGATCTTACCCACAAATCACGCTGTTGCCAATCCTTTAGAATCTAAAATCTAAAGGTTTATTCATAAAAGGAAAAAGATAGAGATGAGAGTTAGAATTGGATAAATGGAATCAATTACATACAGTGATGGCAAAGATCTTAGTCCAGGTTTGTAGCAGTGATGGAGTAAACTGCAGGTTCAAATCAAGTCTCTGGAGTACATCCACAGCTTGAATGGGTCATCAATCCTTTGTCTGAGCTTCAGTCTGTAGCAAAGTCCCTCCAGAGGTAAGAAGCAGGATTGAAGACCAGATGGAGATGAGGCATCAGCCTTTTATAGACTTTTCCAGGTGCAACAACCTCTTTGTCCTTACTGTGGAAAGTTACAGCAAAATGGAGTCTGGAGTAACATGGGCAAGTCCCAGCATAATATGCTGAGTTACAAGGCAAATATGCCTTCTCTCAATGGGTAAATTGTGTAGCTGATGGTCCTTAATGGGCCATCAGGCAGGCTAGTCAGAGCTAACACCAACTTGTCTGGTGAGTTTAAAATTTAAAATACAGACAGTATAGAGCCATTGCAATTTAAAATACAGACAGTATAGAGCCATTACTCATAACTTCAATTATAACGCGATACCTACATATAGACACCATAATTTTAACCAGCCACCCATAATCTGGTTTTAGACACCTTATATGAGCCTCTCTGCACAATATTTGGTGCCAGATTATATGCATAACGTGACAGGTGCTGGCCAAGATAGGTGGTTTTTCTCATTTTAAACATCACCAGTAAGGAACAGTTGATTGTTTCAGCCGGTACATCTCAGAAACCACTTATGGTTGGCAAACAGCGCAGCTCTGGCCAGTCTTGCGCCAAGCAAGGATGTGGTCTCAGTGCGGGATGCTTGGTGTCTGCTAATGCAATGCTGCTGTCAGTCACAGAAAGGCTGGTCACACCAGCAAGCTAAATCAACCTCCTGAGTTCTGCGAGTCCCTCCCAAAATCTTGCTGTATGTTAGGCAGAATTATTTCACATAAAAGCTTGCTGGGACCGTAATCAAGGGAAGGGAACTAGTCTGTTGGTCTCTGAGCCCAAGAAATTGCTGTTGTGTTGCAGTTTAAAAGGTTTCTGCTGTATTTGCGTTGCCATTTACCAACTAGGTGGTTACGAAAAGACTCTGTTTTTTTTAAAGATATTAAGGATTAAAAAACTGCTATAAGACATGACATAAGCCTTTCTAGTATGAGGCAATGTGGTACAGTGGGTAGAGCAGTAGACTGCAACACTAGCGACCTGGTTTCTATTTCCAGCTCTGCAACAAATCTGCTTTGTGACCTTGCACAAGTCACTTCCACACTCCGTGCCTCGGTTTCCCCTTTCCTCCATCTTGCTTGTTTAGACTGTAAGCTCTTTGAGGCAGGGACAGTCTCTTACGCTGTATTTGTCCTGCTCCTGGCACAGCATTAGCAGTGTTTGTGATAATAATTTGTGACAATAATCAGCCTTCTGCTGAGTCAAGGCTGATTCAGGACTCTCCCAGCACATCCTCTGTCAGGATTTGCTATTAATTATTTGCATTGCTGCAGTATCTAAAGTCCTCATCTGTGTTGGGGCCCCATTGTGCTGGGCATGTAGAAATAGTATATGACAGCTCCTGCACCAAAGAGCTTCCAGTCTAAATAGACCAGATGTAATTGGTGAGGTCAATAAACAGGCAGGGAAAAGGAGGATAATTTAGTTTGTAATATAACCAGCCCACCATAGGGCGAAGGCTGCTTCAGTATTCAGTGTCTGATTTTGTTCATATGTAAGGGTTAGGCTGGGCCCTTGGATAGCTTTGTTTGCAAGTGTTACTGTCTGGTGCATGAGTGTTCCAGAGCCCCTGCTGTGCTCCAGCACAGGGGATATCACTTGTTCTCCCCCCTTGCTGCAGAGCCTTGGCTTTCTAGCTCAAGATGTAGCCGTTTAGCTCTGGAGGTTCAATCTCCGATGTGTCACCCTTGACAGCTGCCGTCACACAAGGGCATTGCACAGCTCCGTATCTGCTCCCCAACCAACAGGCACGCGTGCCTGGCCTTTAGCATCCTGCTGCATGCTGTTCCCAGGGACAACACTCCGAAATTCTTTGTCAACGTGCTGGGGGTACAACACTGGCTCATTCACCATGAGGCACTGTAGGTTCTTGAAAGCAGGGGTCAACATCAGTCACCCTGAATTGGATCAACTGCACAGCCTGGAATCCACTTAAGATGAGGAAATCGAAGAACCCTTGTGTGTCTTGGCTGATACCGGTAGCATCTGTCCAAAACAAGAACAACATGGAAGTAATTCTGCTTTCACACAGGTGGAAATCATTAGCCTGAAGTTGCACAGACCCAATCTCGAATCAGGCCCACCATGGCAAGGCTACAACTGGTGAATTTTTCTAGGTACTGCACAGACAGTGGCAGTGCAACTTTACCCACCCAGACCCACAATAACCATTAACCCAGCTCTGCAGGGACCAGCTTTACAGACCGGGGAATAGTCCAATCTCTATGGTCAGTTTAGTCTTTAGCCTCTGTGAGGTGTCATCTTGAGTGTGGAGGCACCTTGTATGATGTACGTGTATGTCCCCTAGGAAGCACAGAAATTGAGGGCTGGAAGAGACCTTGAAAGATCATCAAGACCAGCCCCCTGCGCTGAGGCAGGGCCAAGTAAGCCTGGACTATCCCTGACACATGTTGGTCCAACCTGTTCTGAAAATCCTCCCATAGTGGGGAATGCCACAGCTTGCCTTGGAAGCCTGTTCCTGAGCTTAACTACCCTGAGAGGTAGAAAGTTTTTTCCTACTATTGAACCGAAATCTCCCTTGTTGAAGATCAAGCCCATCACTTCTTGTCCTACCTTCAGTGAGCGTGGAGAACAGTGGATCCTTCTCCTCTTTAGAACAGCCCTTAAAATGTTTGAAAACTGTTATCAGGTTTCCCCCATCAGTCTTCTTTTCTCAAGACTAAACACACCCAGGGTTTTTTTAGCTCTTCCTCATAGGCAAAGTTTTCTAAACCTTTGATCATATTTGTTGCTCTCCTCTGGACTCTCTCCTATCGGTCCACAACTTTCGTAAAGTGTGAGACACATAACTGGACACATTTCTCCAGCTGCGGCCTCACCAGTGCCGAGCAGAGCAGGACAATTACCCCCCGTGGCATACATACGACACTCCTGCTAATACATCCCACAATGATACTAGCCTTTTTTGCAGCTGCATCATATTGTTGACTCATTTTCAATTTGTGATCCACTATAACCCCCAGATCCTTTTCAGCAGCACTATCAACTAGCCAGTTACTCCCCATTTTGTAGCTGTGCTTTTGATTTTTCCTTTCCAAGTGAAGTACTTTGCACTTGTCTTTGTTGACATCTGTGGCAGAGGCAGGGATAGAATCCAATGTTTCTGGGAAACATTCAGCTGCCTTAAGCAGGAGACCCTCCTTCTTTCCCTGCAATCCTCTGCCTCACTCACCCCATACCTTGCAGGAGTCCTTCAACAGCCTCCTTCACTGCATAACCCTGATTCATTCCCAGAGCAGGATCCATCCTGTTCGCTCAATGAGGCAGGGTTCCCCTGGGAAAAAGTAGTATGTGATCATGTGATTAAAGATGAGCATAGTGCATATGCACAAGGGGGTTGAATTAAGGTGAGATGGAAACCTGAATTTGCCTCTGTTTTATGCTCTACATTTACACAGGTGTAACTGAGAATAGACTGCTGCCCATGGGTATGCATTATGAATGTTGTATGATTCTGATCTCGCTCCAGTGTTACCGCAGAATAATTTCATGGACTTCTATGGAGCTACTCTTGATTTACACCAGTGCCAGGGAGAGCAGAATGAGACCCAGTGGATGCTGGGAAAGCACCTGGACTGTCCAGTCCCAGAGGAAGCTAAGAGCAGATGAGTCCTCAGTCAGCCATGAGTAGCAGAAGGTAGATTGATGCAGGATGCTAAGTTGAAATGTTGCCTGCTTGTTCTTTCTTATTATTGTTTTATTGCACACTAAAGCACTGACATTTGTGGAACTAAACTCCTGAACTGTGAAGTGGTTTATGGGCCAACTCTCAGGGTCTTCCTGTCACAATTAGATTTGAACAGTTTTGCCCATTGTGTGTGTATGTGTGTGTGGGTTTCTTTCTAATTGAACTTCGCAGAGTGCCTGCTTTTTGAACATTCACCAGAAGGTGCACAATGAGCTAACTTACTATCATTTGCCTGAAGATACTGCTCATACGTCTTAACCAAGATCCAGGCCTCATTGTGCTTGGCGCTGCACAAACACATAGTAAGAGACAGTCCTAGCTCCAAAGGGCTTGTGGTCTAAATTGAGAAGACAGACAAAGGTGGGAGAAAGGAAGTGTTATTATCTTCCTTATCTTCACAGCAGAGCTAACTCAGGTGTTTACCACCCAGGTCTGAGCACCCAGGTCAACCTAGCCTGGGTAAGAGCCCCACAACCCCATTGTGAAGCTAGGACTTCTGCAGGTGCATCCCATAGTTCTCTGTGCTGCACTAAGCTGAGCTCCTTTATGCTTCTTTCCCAGTGAATTGTGGGAGAGCTTGTTTGTCCTTCTGGGCATGCTGGAGAATTGTAGGAAGGCACTGGAGGACTGTCAGCCCTCAAGTGGTTTAGTCTGTATCCTCATTGCGAAGTGAGCAAGTACCAAGTCAAAGTGGAACCCAGGCTTTAACCCACATGCCAAGACAAGCCAGCTAGCCCAGCTTAGAAGCAGCACTAACCTCAGGTGCGAAGGCTTTGTGTGTAGATGGGAGCTCGGTTACAGGCAACACCCAACTTAACTCTGCAGTGATGCCAGACCCTATGTGACTCGTGTCCCCATATCACACAGGAAGTCTGTGGCACAGGTAGGAATAGGTCCCAGATCTCCTGAATCCCGTTCCAGAGCCTTAAGCCCAGGATCAACCTCCCCCACAATGAAGTGTCAAAACATCAACCGGTGTCAGGTTAGGATTAAAGCTCTGATTCAAAGGCCATTGAAGTCAATGGAAAAAGCTCCCATTGGCTTCCAGGGTTGGATCAAACCTTCTGACACTTGATTGTGACAGCTACCATTCTGCATTAGAAACTCCCCCTTTTACTCTGTGTCTCAGGCAGATGAGTGGATCTCCAGCTGACCCGTGAATGGGATGCAGTTTCTAGTGTATATAAGAACCACATAGCAAACTGCTGATGTTTAATAAGAGTGCCTTCAAATACAGTCCCATTATGCACAAGGAAGGAACAACATGTGGGCCTGCTCCCCCCCCCACCCAACAGCTGATACAGATATGGGCAAACCTCATGTGTCACGAATGTATTTCCCCCTGGGATTGCCAAGCACACTCAAATTAAATGAGGCAAGACTGTCTGACCTAAAGCACCCATGTGGCAGAGATCCGATCCTGCAAGGTGCTGAGTATATGCAATTTCCCTTGCCTTCACGTGGAGCGGAAGGCACTCCCTTCCTCACCGCAATGTGCCAAAGCTGACGCACAGGACGCAGAATAAGGAGGCTTGCAGCCAGATTCTCTCATGTTCCTTTCCTGCATCAAGCTGCCTTTGCGCTTCCTGTATCTTGTCTCTGGCTGGCAACCTATGTGAGCCTGGCAGAATTTAGTGCAGCCTCAGGACTCCTTTAAACCATGTAGGTTTGTATTCAACCCCCCAACCCCGAGGGTGAGTAGCCAGAGTACAGCAGGCACTGAATATCCCCAGATGGCAGGGACTGCAAAGAGGATAGGGGCTGCATAGAGCCTTTACACCTGCTCATCGCTGCCTGAAGGACCCCTTTCTAGGGAGAATGCTCCCAAGCACCTGGTTCTGGTCCCTTTATGCTCCAAGAGCAGCCTACAGGGACTGGAGCAGATCACGGATTCCAGTCCCTGCTCTGTCACTCACTCAGAGCCTAGTGCTGCACAAACCCCTCCTTCAGTTCTCCAGATTCCCTCCCTGTACGATAAGGGGGATAGGTCTGGGGGTGGTTATTTTAATATTGCCCTCCTGGCTGGTCAGTGGCTTTGAGTCCAAAGCCTATTGGCCAGCCAGAGGCTCAGTTGGGCTCAGATGACTATAAGTTAGATGAAGAAGTGTCTTAAAGGGTCAGTGGCCCAAAGCTATTCAGCTTCTTTTCTCCACTCACTGCTCTGGTCTGGAGTTGCAGCCAAAGGGGCAGAATGTAAGGTCTGAATCCCACCTGGCCTGACTCCACACTGGCACAACAGAAAGGCAACAAACAGGATTTTTTTTAAATTTAATCATTAACTATCCAGCCCAGAGACAAACCCTGCGACCCAGGCAGCCTGTGAGCCTATAGCAGAGTGAGTACAGCTCCAGGGTAGGGGCTGCCAGTGAAGATAGATAAGCTTAGGGACTTGACTGAGGTGCAGTTGGGCTCTAAAGCACATGATCGTGCCCCTGGATATTTGGGGGGCTAGGTTAAAGAAGGGAATTGGGGGCAGTGTCCATGTGAGGCTGGGTTGTTGACCCTCTCTGAGGTTGGCTTCTGGGCCCTTTTGAGGCTACAAAAAGTGTGTGTGTATTTTTCTGGGTCTAGCCCTTTCATGCACAGCATCCCAAACCCACATACCCCCTCACACACAGTATCACGTGTTGTACTCTCTCACACACAAACGCCATCACATGTGTACTCTCACACACACAAACCCCATCACATGTACTGTCTGTCTCTCTTTCTCACACACACAAACCCCATCACATGTACTCTCACACACACAAACCCCATCACATGTACTGTCTGTCTCTCTTTCTCACACATGCACACGCTGTCACATATGTGCTCTCACATACATACACCTCTCACTGCATGGATACATCACACACACTGCATCATACTCACACTATCACGAGTGGATCATAAAAATGGAGGAGTGGAAAGGGACCTCACAGGTCATCCACTCTAGTCCCCTGCACTGAGGCAGACTAAAAGCATTATCTAGAACTATCCCTGACAGGGGTTTGTCTACCCTGCTTCTTTAAAAAAACCTTCACTTTTGACAGAATTCCACAGCCTCCTAGGAAATTGTAAACTACCTTCCAGTTACACAGTTTTGTAATGTCTAATCTAAACCTCCCTTGCTCCATTTTAAACCCATTGCTGCTGCTTCTGTCCTTCAGTGGATAAAGAGAACAATTTATCAACCCTTCCTCTTCCATATAACAACCTTAATTACATACTGGAATATTGTCATGCCCTTCCCCCGCCCCTAGTCTTCTATTCTCCAGACCTAAACAAACCCATTTTTTCCAATCTTTCCCCATGCTCATGTTTCTTCCATACCTTTAATCCATTTTTGTTGCTCTCCTCTGGACTTTCTCCAACCTTTCCCAAGTGTGCGTGCTGAAAACTGGATCACAGTGCTGCAGTTGAGGCCTTTATTATTGCTGAGTAAGTTAGTAACAATTACTTCTGGTTTGCATCCCTGGGCCCATCCTGGCTAATAGTCATCTACGGACTTATTCCTCCATGAACTTCTCTAGTTTCTTTTTGAACCCGTGTTAAGTCACTCTCAGGCCTTGCCGAACAACATTCCTGACAATTACCTTCAGAGGGACACGCTTTTCCTTTTGCACAGAGGCTTTGGTCTAACACAATACGCGTTTTTAAATCATTTTAAACGGATTTAACTACGTGTTTTAAATCGATTTAACGCTGTTTCCGTCCACACTACAACGCCTATTATACGATTATAAAGAGCAACTTTATACGATTTCTGTACTCCTCCCAGACGAGGAGTAGTAGCGCTAAAATTGATATAAACATATCGGATTTAGGGTTAGTGTGGATGAAATCGACGTTATTGCGCCTTCTGGGGCGGTTATCCGCCACAGTGCATCAGTGACCGCTCTGGACAGCAAATCTGAACTCGGATGCCAGCGGCAGTGTAAAACAGGAAAAGACCCCGCAAACGTCTTGAATTACATTTCCTGTTTGCCAGCGTGGAGCTCTGCATCAAGCACGGAGGTGGCCGATGCAGTCCCAAAATCCTAAAAAGAGCTTCCAGCATGGACCGTCGGGAGATACTGGATCATGATTCGCTTTATGGGGAGACAAATCTGTTGTAATCAGGCTCCGTTACAGAAGACGAAAATGCCAAAGCGTTGAAAAATCTCCAGCTACACAGTGCTGCTACCCTTAGACTGCTCCTCTCCATCAAAGATGTAACGGAGAGCCAAATGAAATCAAATGGACGCTCATGGAGGAAGGGAGGGAGGTACTGAGGACTCCAGCTATCCACAGTTCCACAGCAGTCTCTGAAAAGTATTTGCATTCTTGGCTGAGCTCCACATGTCTGTAGTTCAAACATAGTGTTGACGTGGTTCATGGAATAGCTCCTCCAGTTTCTTGCCCCCTCCACCACCCGTGCGACGTGAAGAAAGGGAAATAAATCATTTCTGACTCTTCCAATGTGTCACCCTATGTGTCACTGAATGCTGCTGGTTAGATGCGATGCTAGCATGAAACAGTGAAGAGCAGTATCTACGTACTCATCCCCTCCCTGGTGGCTAGACAAGTTACATAATGACTGATAGCCCATCATCGCCTCAGCCCATGAGTGCTCCTGGCTGGCCTTAGGTGAGCTGGCCCAGGGGCGCCTGGGTAAAATGGGAATGACTTCCCGAGTTATTCCCAGTAGATGGTTACAGAAACGGCTGGTAACCGTATTTCCTATAACAACTGGGGCTACTCAATTTCAGCCCCCTCCCTTTCCTTTGTAAGAAAAGATTCTGTACTGTCTGGACTGTCATAGCACAGCAGCTATGCTGGGGCTCCTCTCCCCCACACCCGCTTATTGTCCTGCCTGGACTGTCATAGCCCCGGGAGGCGTGTGTCCCCCTCATTTTACTCTATAACAGTCCTGTTTTCTAATTCCTGCATTCTTTATAACTCATGACACAAATGGGGGGGGACACTGCCACGGAGCCCAGGAAGTTGGGGGAGGAGGGGAAGCAACGGGTTGGGGTTGTTGCAGGGGGCACCCCCTGTGAAATACGACACGAGTAGCTGTGCTCATGTTACACTGCGTCCTCTTAGTACACTTGGCCCCTTATTAACTCAGGCAGACATGACTCTCATTTTTAGAAACATAAAGCGAGGGATTGACTCGGGGAGTTCTTCCCAAATTTCTTATTGCCCTCTTCTAACTTTCGCTACTGCCCCCCCCGGCCCGATCTCAGCCAGGGGCACTCATGCATAGCAGTGGACAAAAAAAGTACAGAGGGGGTAGAGTAACCATCATCTCATTGCCAGTTTACTCCGGCAGTGGATGGTACAGACGACTGTAACCATCTCTGCTATCCATTTGTAAAGCAAATTGAATGCTGCTCGTGTAGCGCTGGAGTTATCGCCTCTGTCGCGGCATCCAGTACAACGTTACATGTGCCGGAAAAAAAAAGCTGAACTGGGCCCATGGTTGCCGTGCTATGGCGTCTCCAGGGCAATCCAGGAAAAACGGCACGAAAGGATCGTCAGCTGTGTTTTCCCGGAGGGAAGAATGGACTGACAACATTTACCCTAGAACCACCCGCGGACAATGATTCATACCAGAATTCCAAGGGGTGAGGGAGACTGCGGGAAAAACTATGAGATGGCTATGGAATAGCTCCCACAAATGCAACGTTCAAAATCGACGCTTATGCCTCGGACCATGGACGCACAACACCGAATTACTGTGCCTAGTGTGGCCGCATGAAATCGAATTTATAATATCAGTTTTATAAAACTGATTTTAGCTAATTCGATATTATCGCGTAGTGTAGACATGCCCAGAGTTACATTGTTGACTCATCTTTAGCTTGGGAGCCACTATAACCCCTAGATGCTTTTCTGCAGTATTCCTTCCCAGGCAGGCATTTCCTATTTTGTATGTGTGTCACTGACTGTGCCTTCCGAAGTGTAGTACTTTTCATTTCTTGTTATTGAATGGCATCCTATGTATTTCAGACCATTGCAAAGATCACTTTGAATTTAAACCTGGCCCCCAAACTGCTTGGAACGCCTCTTAGCTTGGTTTTCATACACAGACTTTATAAATGTACTTTCTATGCCATTATCCAAATCATTTATGAAGATATTGAATGGAACCAGATGCAGGACAGATCCTTACAGGATCCTACTTAATATGTGCTTCCAGCTATATTTTCCTAGTTTGCTTATGAGGCGGTGATGTGAGACAATATCAGAAGTCTTACTAAAGTTGAGGTATATCACATCTATTGCTTCCCTCCATCCACAAGGCTTGTTACTCCATCAACGAAGGATATTAGGTTAACATGATTTGTTCTTGACAATTCAATGTTGCCTGTTACTTAGCACCTTATCTTCTAGGTGCTTACAAATTGATTGTTTGATTATCTGCTCCTTTATCTTTCTGGGTACCAAAGTTAAATGGACTGGCTTATAATTCCCTGGGGTGTCCTTATTTCCCTTTTTATAGAAAGGTGCTATAGCTTCCCTTTTCCAGTCCTCTGGAATCTCTCCTGTCCTCCATGAGTTCTCAGAGATCATCACTAATGACTCAGAGATCTCTTCAGCCAGTTCCTTAAGTATTCCAGGATGTATCTGGTCAGGCCCTGCTGACATGAAGATGTCTAACTTATCTAAGTAATTCTTAACTTGTTCTTTCCCTCTTTTAGCCTCAGAACCTTTCCCACTTACACAGATATTCACTATGTTAGTCATCTGATCACTGCTAACCTTTTTGGTGAGAAATGACAAAAAAGGCATTCAGCCCTTCAGTCACTGCCACATTTTCTGTTGTTGTGTTCCCCTCCTCATTGAGAAATGGGCCCACCCTCTCCTTGGTCTTCCTCTTGGTTCTAATGTATTTGTCAAATGTGTTCTTGTTATCCTTGATGTCCTTAGCTAGTTTATTCTTGTTTTGTGCCTTGGCCTTTCTATTTTTGTCCCTACAGGCTTGTGTTGTGTTTGTTTTATACTCATCCTTCGTAGACCTAGTTCCCACTTTTTGTAGGACTCTTTTTGGAGTTTCAGGTCACTGGAGATTAAGCCAGGGCAGTCTTACCGTACTATCTATCATTCCTATGAATTGGGACAGTTTGTTCTTGTGCCCTTAATAATGTTTTTAAAAAACCGCCAACTCTCCAGAACACTTTTTCACTAGACTTGCTCCCCACGGGATCTTTACCTTTCAATTCTCTGAGTTTGCTAAAGTCTGTCTTCTTGAAGTCCATTACCTCCATCCTGCTGTTTTCCCTCCTACCATTCCTTAGAATCATGAACGTTATCATTTCATGATCACTTTCACCCCAGCTGCCTTCTACTTTCAAACTGTGAACCAGTTTCACCGAGTTCTCACACTCAGCATCCCAACCATACGGACCTCATCACAAGTATCATCACTCCACCACCCTGCTCTGCTCTTCACTCCTACATACATGTCTTTGACTTGCACTACATGATTAATGACAGGCCGCTATTCCAAATACAAAGTCTTCAGGTGCATTATGAAAGCAGCTGAGAAAGGCATTTATTGACTCTCAGATCCATGCTCTGGGGTAGCAAATTTTCTTCTTTTTCTTTTTTCTTTTTTTAAAGAAAGACACCCGGGAAAAAATAAAGCAGCTATAAAATCCCAAGACCTGGTGATCATCCAACCACCCCTATTGGCTTTGATGTGAGTTCCATGCATAGAAGGCTCTGCATAACTGACCCCTCCCGTAGGTGCAAACACCTGAGCATTCTCTGGTGCTTTTTTCCCATGCAATGTCCCATCTGATCTCATTGATACTTCTCTCCTCTGTTGTCCCATGTAGTAATTTGGTAGAAGCAATTGCCACAGCCTCCCCCTTGCTTCCTTCTTCGACCACATACGAGTCTCAAGTTTTATGATTGCAATAAAAATGTTTTATGTTGGCTTTTCCCAAGAACATAAAGAGCTTACGCACTGCTACAAAACAGTCCTTTCTCAACCATATATTCGACATTATTTGCTGCAGATTGTTGGTGGTCCTTTGCCTGACTCCAAGTGCTCAGAAAACCAGAGTCAACAAGTTGTTTTATGGATGTGTTTAGTGGCTAAGGAGGGGAAAGACCTGCCCCTCTTTGTGTGGCCATGCTAGACTGGAAGCACAACTGAACCTGTGTATGTGAGGATGGACCCCAGAGAGACCACACAGGTGATTCCCACCTCCTTTGTGGGCCATGAAGCACTGCTCTGCGGAATTGTCCCCTGTGCCTAGTGGGTAGGATATTCACTTGGGATACATTAGTCCCTCCTGCCTTTTTCAGAGGAGAGACCTGAAGCTGGCTCTCCCAATTCCCAGGTGAATGCCCAAATCACCAGGCTATAGAATCAGCATTGCTTTCTTGCCCAATTAAACTTACACAAAGTGCAACATCTCTCTAATGGGAGAGTCTGACTCTACAGCTTGTTAGGGCAGTCAGCTGGGATGTGGGAGACACAGGTTCAAGTCCCTGTTTCAAATCAGGCCAAGCAGAGATTTGAATCAGGGTTTCCCACATCCCAAGCAAGTGCTCTTATTACTAGAGTGGGTGTTTTTTTTTTTAGAAAAGTCTAAATTTGGTCCTGTTGTGGCACAAAACCTAATGCCGAAACCTTGACAATTTTCTGAAATGGAATTCTTGTTTTCTGGCCAGCTCTGCTGAAAAAATGGGCTGGAACAAGCACTAGAAATCATACAGCGGGGAATGATCAGGCACTGGCAGTAGGGATTCAAGAAAGGCCTGATCAATCCAATGAAGCCAATGAGAATCTTTCCATATTTTTAAATGGGCTTTGGATCAGGCCCTGTGTGATGACATAGATCTCTGCCATGGACTAACTCTGGCTCTCAACCACAACATTCAGTCTTTCTCTCCCAGATGTTTTATATTTGCTGCAGTGGCTTTTGAGTTGCTTTTACGAGTGTCCTTGAAATGTTCATGCTGCCCACCTCGTGCATATTTTCCTGCCACTAAAGAAAACTTCTGTTGCGAAGCCCATAATCATCCCTGCACACCACAGGTCCCACCCTGTGCGGTGCGTGGGGCTGCTGTGCCAGATGACAAACAGGGCAACTCTGGAGTGCTTGGGTCTGATTCTCCATTCTGGCCGAGTCACGTGTCATGCAGGAACAGGGACAGGGGGCCAAAGATGACTTTAAGTCACTTCTGCATCTCCTGTATGCCCAGGTCATCTGAGAATGTGCCCAGCCCCCCGTGTATGTTAGACCAGCCTCAGGACTGATCTAACTTATGATCAGCTGCAATGGTCCTCTGTGGAGAGTAAAGAATAAAATTGTCAGATGCATAGAAGAACATAAATTGTTGGGCAAAAGTCAACATGGTTTCTGTAAAGGGAAATCATGTCTTACTAATCTATTAGAGTTCTTTGAAAGGGTCAACAAACATGTGAACAAGGGAGATCCAGTGGACAGAGTGTACTTAGATTTCCAGAAAGTCTTTGACAAGGTCCCTCACCAAAGGCTCTTACATAAATTAAGTTGTCATGGGATGAGAGGCGAGATCCTTTCATGGATTGAGAACTGGTCCTAGGACCAATCCTATCCAACTTATTCATAAATGACCTGGAGAAAGGGGCAAACAGTGAGGTGGCAAAGTTTGCAGATGATACTAAACTACTTAAGATAGTTAAGACCAAAGCAGATTGTGAAGAACTTCAAAAAGATCCAGTCACGAGAGAACGGTAAGTGTCAACCACGCGCGCCGCGACGCCCGCCCGGCGCCTCCCCCGCCCGCCCAGCCACGCACCCCCTCCTCCCCCGCCCCCCCCCACGCCCCGGCCGCCACCGCCGCCGCACCCGCCCCCGCCCGCCCCACCCGACGCCGCCCCCCCCGCCGCCCCGCCGCGCCCGCGCGCCACCGCCAAACGCCGCCACCGGACCGCCGCGCCGCCGACGCGCCGCGCCGCAGCACCACAGCCCACCCGCCACCGCGCCCGCACGCCGCGCGCCCCCAGCGCCACCCGCCGCCCCCACCGCGCGCGGCCCGCCCGCCGCCCCACCGCCCGCCTCTCCCAGAGCCACCGCCCCACGCGCGCCTCGCCCGCCGCCCGCCCCAGCCGCCACGCCGCCCCCGCCAGGCCGCCGCGGCGGCCAGCCGCCGCCCCACACGAGCGCACGGCGCACCCGCCCAGCCGCCGCCCGCCGGGCCCGCCGCGCCCCCGCCCCGCCGCCGCCCCCCCCAGCCCGCGCGCCGCCGACGCCCCGCCCCCAGCCCGACGCCGCGCCCCCAACGCGCCCGAACGCGCCTCAGCACAGAACGCCCCAGCGCCACCCGCCCACCCCGACTCGCCCCGCCCGCCGCCCTCGCCCGCCCCGCCCACACCCGCCACTCGCCCACCCCCCCGCCAGCCGCCGCCGACGGCGGCGCCGCCCGCCCGCCCCCAGCCGCGCCGCCCCGCCCAGCCCACCTAGACCCCGTCCCGAGCGACGCCCGCGCGCACACGCGCGCGCCGGCCGCCCACCGCCCGCCCGCGCCGCCGCGCGCCCACGCCGCCCACCGCCCGCGCAGCGCCCGCCACGCCCCACCCGGCTCCCGCGCCCCGCGACGCCACCGCCGCCCGACCGCCCCCGCCGCACCGACGCCCGCCGCCCGCCGCCCGCGCCCCCGCAACGCGCGCCGCGCCCACCGCGCCACCCCAGCGCCACCCCGCCCCGCCAGCCCGCCGCCAGCCCCAGCCGCCACGCCCGCGCCGCCCCACCCACGCCGCCCCGACACGCCCGCCGCTCCGCACGCGCCCGCACGCCGGCCGCGCGCAGCCCGACACGCCGCGCGGCGCCACGCCCGCCGCCCGCCCCGCCCACCCGCGCCCGGTACGCCCGCACTCCGCCCGCGCACCCCCCGCCGGCGCCGCCCGCGCGCGCCCACGAGCCCGCGCCAGCACGGGCCGCGCAGCCCACGCCGCCCCACCAACCACGCCCCGCCCACGCCAGCCAGCGCCGCACGCACGCCCGCGCCGCCGCCGCCCCGCCCCCACCGCGCGCGCCGCCCGCCACCGCGCGCCCGCCCGCCCCGCGCGCACGCCCGCCGGCCACGCCGCCCGCACGCCCGCCGCCGGCGCGCCCCAGACCCGCACAGCCGCCCGCCCCGCCAGCCCCGCCGACCCCGCCGCCGCCGCCCGCCCCGACCGCCCCGCAGCGCCGCCCGCGCCCAGCCACCGCGCCCACGGCCACGCGACGCGCTCCGCACGGCCCAGCCACGCCCAGCCGCCCCGCCCGCAGCCCGCGCGCACACGCCCGCCCACCAGCCACCGCCCACCCGACGACTCACCCGCCACCCCCGCCACGCCAGACGCCCAGCCCCCGCGGCCCACCGCCCGCCCACCCGCTCTGGGCGCGCGCCCGCACGGCGCCGCACGCCGGCCAGCCCACGCACAGCCGTTCCCGCCCGCCAGCACGCCCCGCCCGCCGCGCCCCGCCGGCGCCCGCCGCACGCCCGCCGCGCCACACCGCCGGCCCGCCCCCGCGCGCCCGCGCCACCCAGCACACCCCGCAGGCCCCGCGCCGCCCCCCACCAGCCAGTCGACGCGAGCGGCCCGCACCCGCGCAGCCTGAACGCACCGACCCGACCCGCCAGCCCGCACGCGGCCCCGCCCCGCGCCACATCCCCCCCCTTGGGGGCAACATGGCATGACCTTTAATGTTGAATGTAAGTACACTCCACTCCGATATGAGCCACCCGATATAATGTGGGTTTGCATACAGCGTAGCTTCTGTACACGCCTGCTTTGAAAGCAGTGTGTTAAGGCCGCGGCCAAGGCCAGGGGTTCAATAGGGGCAGAAAGTCTCGGGGGCAGTCAGGGCTCCCACCTGGTTAAATGAGGAAGGCAAGAGCTGTGGGAACGAACAACTTCTTTGAAGTGTCGCTGGCAGTCCCGAGAGTGGCCGTGGGAGAATTAACGGGTGGTTGGGCAGACCGCTCTGCTTCCACGTCGCCGGCCTCAACTTGTCCACCTCACGGGGGAAGGGGCTTGGGGGAAGGGATGCCCCAGGCATCACCAGCGATCACCGAGGACATGGAGCAGCCTGCAGCGAGCCGCTCCACTCTGTCAGCTACCCAGACCCCAGTGCTCCACTTCCTGCAGCAGGTGAGTAAGCGAGCAGTCGTTTCCCGCCAAGCTCGCCCACTCAAACTGGCAGCAGAAGTTGGAGGCGCCCAATGGGAGGGAGGGGGGGGGGAGGGGGGGGGGGGGTGGAGAGCCAATGGGAGGTGGCAGAGTGGAGCAAGCTACGCGCCGGCAACGACTCCGTCTTCCCACTGCTGAGGTGGCAGACCTTTCCCCAAGGGCTCAGCCCACCGCCACCCAGGCCCAGAAGAGCCCCCGAACACAGCTGGGCGGCCGTCACAGCCGCTTCTTGCCGCAGTAAAATACGGGAACGGGCATGCCTTGTCCCCAACCTCGCCCGCCAGTCAACCGCAGTGGGATAGCGGAGCGCTGCGGCTGGGAGTGAGGAAGTGGGAGCAAGGACTGGGGCCGTGCTGCCTGCTTCACTGCCGCTGCCAGTGAGTTGCCTGTTTGGGGGTGGGTCAGTGCAGGGGGTAGGTAGGGGAGAAGAGGGGGCGTGGGGGGGGGGGGTCAGGGGTGAGGGGGGGAGAGGAGGGGAGGAGGACTGAGAGGTGGAGGAGGGATAGGGGAGAGTGAGAGGAGGGGATGGGGGGAGAAGGGCAGGAGGGGAGGGCGGGGGGAGGGGGTTGTAGGGGAAGAGGCGAGGGGCAGGAGGGGGGGCAGGGAGTGGGGGGGGAGATGGGGGTGGGAGAAGGAGAGGAGGAGGGAGGGGGGGGCCGGACGGGGGGGGAGGAGAGGCAGGGGAGGCGAGGGGAGGGGGATGGGGAGCAGTTAGGGGGGACCACGGGGGGTTGAGTAGGGGCGTGGGGTCCGGGGGGGATTCGGGAGGAGGTCTCGCGGGGGCCGTCAGGGAAGGGACGGGGGGGCCACAGCAGTTTGCTATCATCGTCTTGCCTACACAGTTTTTTTGTCTCCGGAGGACTGTATTATATTCAGGTAGAGTTGTAATGCACATTGGAAGTCACCCCAACTATACATAACAAATGATGAAGGCTAATTTTAGCATACACTAATAATCAGGAAAGAGATCTTGGAGATCACGTGGATGTAGTTCTTCGTGAAGATTCCGTGCAGTGTGCAGCAGCAAAAAGCAAACAGATGTTAGGAATCATTCAAAGAAGGGATAAGAGCAAAAGGATGATTGACGAGAGCTATCTTACTGCCCTCAAATAATGTAAATCCATGGTATGCCCACATCTCTGAATACTGCGTACGATGTGGTCTCCTCATCTCAAAAAAGATATGCTGGCATTAGAAAGGGTCAGAGAAGGGCAACCTAAAATGATTAGGGGTTTGGAACGAGTCCTACATGAGGAGAGATTAAAGAGGCTCGGACTTTCAGCTGGAAAAGAGGAGACTAAGGAGGGATATGATAGAGTCTATAAATCATGAGCAATGTGGAGAAAGTGAATAAGGAAAAGTTATTTACTTGTTCCCATAATACAAGAACTAGGGGCACCAAATGAAATTAATGGGCAGCAGGTTTAAAACAAATACAAGGAAGTTCTTCTTCACAGAGCGCACAGTCAGCCTGTGAACTCCTTGCCTGAGGAGGTTGTGAAGGCTAGGACTATAACAGGGTTTAAAAAGAACTGGATAAATTCATGGAGGTGAGTCCAGGGTGGCTCAGGCCCAGCACACCAAGCACGTGCTTGGGGGCGGCATGCTGCGGGGGGCACTCTGCCGTCGCCTGGGAGGGCGGCAGGCAGCTCCCAGTGGACTTCCGCGGAGGAATCCGCTGGTCCCGGCGGCTCCAGTGGTCCACCAAAGCCGCAGGACCAGCGGACCCTCTGCAGGCACGCCTGCAGGAGGTCCACCGGATCCGCCTGCCGCCCTCCCGGCGACCGGCAGAGCACCCCCCCGCCCCCCGCGGCATGCCGCCCTGCTTGGGATGGCGAAATGTCTAGAGCCGCCCCTGGTTAAGTCCATTAATGGCTAATAGCCAGGATGGGTAAGGAATGGTGTCCCTAGTCTCTGTTTGTCAGAGGGTGGAGATGAACAGCAGGAGATAGATCACTTGATCATTATCTGTTAAGTTCACTCCCTCTGGGGCACCTGGCATTGGCCATTGTCGGCAGACAGGATACTGGGCTGGATGGACCTTTGGTCTGACCCACTATGGCAGTTCTTATGTTCTTACGAGACCAATGTGCTTCAGCTATAGGTCCTGTGTGCTGTGGAGTCACAGGAACGTGCAGTGCTGACCAGTTCAGCAATCTGTGCATCCTGGGGAACTGCCTTACACTTACTGGGGGCCATCCGTGTCCCCTTTGTTGCATTGTTATTCTGCTAGATTAATGGGAAAGAGTCAGGGCAGGGCGAGAATTGGACCGTCTGGAAGTACAATCTCATATTGCCAGTTCCCTTGCACCTATCAGGAACCCTAAAAGCCTTGTCCTCAGAAAGCTATGAGGGGAAGCTGTGCCTCCTTCCAGGGGAAAGGCAAGGGATGGCCAGGATGTTCTGACGCTACTTTGCGATCTGCCATCACATCAGCAATGGAGGCTGCTGACAAATGAACATGGGTCGGACCCTGAATGCAGAGTGGAGCCCCATCCTGAGTGACTCTGATCTGCCTCTAATGGACGACCTTGCTCATCACACTTTGTCTAGGCTTGTGCCATCTGCCATGCCAGTAGAGTCTCATTGCATTGAACTGAATCGATTGTCCTTGGATGTTTGATAGGGAACGTCTCCGGCTGCCAGCCAAGTCTCAGGGTAGTATAGCAGGGATAAAAATGGCTGGTTAAAAATAAACATATAAGGCCTGATTCCCACTGCGATTGTCCAATTTTAGTCCAGGGCAGCACCACTGAAATTAACAGAGTCAGACTCACCTCGTGCTGGAGCAAATGCATCCAGAGATCAGGCCCATAACTGGTAAAATAATATGATTGCATTTTTTTTAAAGGAAAAGAAAATGGACCAGTTTAAACTCTGAGTTTAGCTCCTGGATATGAGATGTTTGTGTAGCCATTTGGGGTGCATTGGTCGCAGCCAACAGAAAACATATGGAAGTGCTTTCAGCCCAAGGATCAGATAAGTTGATAGCAGAGATGGGAGGGGTGTTCTCCTGCCAAAGCAGAACCCGCATGGCTCAGCCCCGTTGCTGGGCTGTGAACCCACAGCAGGAAGTGGGGGGGACGGGGATTAATTCAGACAAGCTCTCCTCTTCCTGCCTACAGGCTGCACGCGTAGTACCTGTTGGATGTTCTTTGGCTCTCTTGTTACACATTCTTGGGCTCTCCTGTTACACATCTCATTTTGTCGTCCTAATGATTTTCCTGGGACCTGCTGCAGCTCTCGCGGAACTGCTCAGGTATTGCCATCTAGCCCCCACAGCGGGACTGATGTGTGCCAAGGACTCTGGGCTGGCACAGGGGGCTGGGCAGACTCTCTGAAGAGCAGATTGCACTCGTAGTGTGTTACAGAGCTTGTCCACAAAAACCTGACGCCACCTGGCCCTGGGGCTGGAGTTAAACTCGAGAGCGAACATGCTGTTCTGAGAAAGAAGAGTGAGAGTCAGCAGCCAAGACCCAAGGTACTAAGGCCGTAGGGGAGCTAGCAGCGGGGAAAAATTTGCATCCCTACCCCTGAGTAGTGTGAGCAGAGTTTGGGGGTGGGGGGTGGGGGGGCATGTTGGAGAATAAACTAGCTCTCTCACTGCACTGATGAGAAGATAAGGGGTGGGTGGATGGCTAAGGTGCTCAGCTAGGGCTCAGGACTGGGGATGGGCTTTTTTTTTTTTAGCAGGTATGGTTGGAATTGTACACATGGGACTCCCTTGAGAGTCAGCCCGTACAGGAGGAACATGTGAGAGTTAGCCCATACAGGAGGAATGTCTTCTCTTCTACACATAGGGACATCACTCCACTGTCCCCCTTAGTCACTCAGCTGGTAACTTAGCTGACCTGGCCTTGGATGCTTTGCAAAAGCAAAACAATTTGTTGGCAACCAAAAAAACCCACCTCCGCGGTTGGCTCCAGTTGGCCCCATAGTTGGCTGTAGCTGAGACAGGGCAAGGGCTGAATGGCCAGTGGAGACTGACTAATCTGCCTTCCTGCTGTGATGCAAATTGGGGTCATGAGGATGGGAGGTCAGCGTTGGGTAGCGTGCCCTGCTGCTGTCCAGCTGGACCCGTTGGGTGGAAAAGTTGGTCTGCACTTTCTGCTGTGAGGAATTCACTCTGTCGATGAAGCATCATGGAGCTGTTCCAAAGATTTAGTTCCATGGGTAGGTTTTGAATCCAAAGAGCTCGATAAGGTTCATGTTTCACTGTTAATGCAAGACATTCAGCCCTGGCACAAGCTGCCACTAGCATTGTCATTGCATACACTAAGGCTGCATTTGTCCCATCATGTCTTCTTCCCCCTCATGCTTCCCAGGCACCTAGGATTCATAGAATCATAGAAGTGTAGGCTGGGAAGGGACCTCAAGAGGCATCTAGTCCAGTCCCCTGCACTCAAGACAGGACTACATAGTAGCTAGACCATCCCTGACAGATGTTTGTCTAACCTGTTCTTAAAACTTGACAATGACCGAGATTCCACAACCTCCCTAGGCAATTTATTCCAGTGCTTAACCACCCTGACACTAAGAACGTTTTTCCTTATGTCCAACCTAAACCTCCCTTGCTGCAGTTTAAGCCCATTGCTTCTCATCCTCTCCTCAGAGGTTAAGGAGAACATTTTTTTTCACCCTCTTCCTTGTAACAACCTTTTATGTACTTGAAAACTGTGATCATGTCCCCTCTCAGTCTTCTCTTCTCCAGACTAAACAAACCCAGTTTTTTCAATCTTCCCTCATAGCTCATGTCCTTTAAACCTTGAATCATCTTTTGCTGAGCTCCTCTGCACTGTCTCCAATTTGTCCACCTTGCTAACACCTGCCCTCAGAATGAGGAAGCATTGCTGGGACTCCACCAGCCACAGGCTGTACAAGCACTTCCCTCTCAGCTTACGCGGCTCCACTGTCTGTCTGCATGGATAGGCCCACTCCAGTCCCCGAGTCCTCCCAGCACCCTGTCATGCCCAGCTCCTGCTGCCCTGGGCCATCCCACAATTACCAGACCCGTTGTTCCCAAAGCAATAGCACACCTCAGCCGACCAGTTACTTACACCTTGGACCACAGCTCTGCGTAACATACAGCACTGTAGGTTTGTCTGTAGAGAAAGCAAGTGTCAGATCATCTAGCAAAGAACTGTGATTTGAATGTTTGCAAGCAGAAACATGGGAGACAAAGGCTTACCTAGACAGTAAAATCGCAACACACATTCTAGAGCCTACACTTAACAAACAGGACATTATTATGTCATCAGAGCAAAACCACAACCTGAATCCTTCCAGCACATTACAGGCGCACGTGGCTACGATCTCCTGTTCATGAAGCAACCCCACAGTCAGCTTCCCCTCTACATCTTCTTGTCGCATCCTCATACTGCTTCCCACCACATCCGTGCACCTGCACTTGTACTCCGCCAGGTAAAGCTATCAGGGCGTCCCTTTGCAACCCCAGCTATCACACAACAGTCCTTTGCTCTTTACCTGCACCTGCTCTGTGATCCTTCCTGCGGATTTTGCAGTCTCTTTTCAATCTGGATTAGCTGGTGGCTCAGTGTGCAGATAGGCATTTGTTGTGAAGCATACAGTACTCAGTTGGCAAATAGGCTGATCAATAAGCATCTCCTGCCTGCCTGAAAAGTGCACGTTTTTGACCTGCTTTAACTCACGGACCTTAAGAACATAAGTTCCGATATTGTACACAATCCCTTAAAGATTGGCCTTAGGTACATTTTGCAATGGTTATGGTGACCAGTTATGTGACTGGCCCTCAGCTGAGCCTCACATGTCACCCTTTAGTGAATTATTATTTATATAATTGACCCAGGGGATCCCAGTAAAACTCTCTGCACCCTCTTTGCCCCCTGCCAATTGGCACCAAGCAGTGCCTTGGTCACACTGTACAGCTGCATTCCCACTTACCCCCCTGCCCTGCGTGGCAAGGGGCTCTGTGTGTGCGCCAGTCCCTCCTGGTCATTTTCACCTTCCCCCATGCCCTGGATTTTTTGTGGTCACGTTTTCCCCATTCCACGATCCCCTCTTCTCCCCCCACACACCATGGCACAGGCTCTGCGTCTGTCCTATTCCCTCTTCCCCCACTGCACTCTCCGTTCTCTCTCCATGCCAGTGGCTGTGTCTGTCACCCCTTCCTCCGATTCCTGTCTCCCTCCATGCTAAGGAGTCTATTTGTTCCCCTCCCCATCCCCCATACCAGGCTCTCCATTCCCCACCCCCCGTGCCAGCAGCTGTGTGCAAGTTTCGCTCTTCCGCATCCCATTCCTCCTTCTGTCTGGGAGATGCCATTCAGGATGTCAATGTGTTACGCTGTATTGGGAGGTTGGCAGAGATGAGATGTATTCTTGTGCTGGAAGGCAGCAACGGCTGCCCTCAGCCTGATGTCAGACAATTGCAGAGGTGCTTGAGGCTGGGGCTGTGTTGAAGAATTCACAGGGGCCACATGTGCCCCCTTGTAACAAGGTCCTCTGCCCGCCTCTCTTCCTGGGGCCCACTGGCTGCCCCAATAAAGCACAGAGAGGCTTCTCCTTCTGCAGCACCCGTGGCTTTATTTACACCATGTTCTCCCACCATCAGTGATATACTATATACAGCGCTTGCAGGCCTGACAATCTCCTCTCCTAGACAGAGTCTGCCCTCAGCCTGGAGACTGACCTTCCCCTAGCCATTCCCCCCTTCACCTGGGGGCCAGCCAGCCTTTATAGCCTGTGAACCCTCAGGCCCACAGGTGCAGCCAGTTCTAACGGCTAGGCACCAGACTTCTCCCTAGCCCCAATCTATTTCCCCTGATTGGGGCTGGCTGAGCAGGGCTAATTAGGTGCCTTGCACCAGCACCCTGCTACACCCCCCTTTCAGTTTTCCCAAAACCAGTAGAGGGTCCAACCACTGCTGCCTAGGATATGCCCTGCAAGTTTTATAGAATATCAGGGTTGGAAGGGACCTCAGGAGGTTATCTAGTCAACCTCCCCGCTCAAAGCAGGACCAATCTCCAGACAGATTTTTACCCCAGATCCCTCAATGCCCCCCTTATGGATTGAATTTATAACCCTGGGTTTAGCAGGTTAATGCTTAAACCACTGAGCTATCCCTCCCCGCCCCAACTAGTGCTCCAGGTAAGTTTGGAAATGACCAGCTGTGGCATCCAAAAGTAATTACATTACATACAGAGAGAGAGAGAGAGAGAGAGTCAAGTGCAAGGCTGCTGCAAGCCTGGCCAGCTGAAAGTAGGACACTAGGACCGTGGGGTTCCAGAACTTGGATTCCTTTGATTGCATTCCTTGCTCTGATACTGACTGACTACGTGAGCTTGGGCAAGTCCCTTAACCATCTCCTTCCACCATAAAGAATGGCTACCACCTACTCTCATAGAGAGGAATGTGAACTTAATTAATTAATGTTTGGAAAGAACTTTGGCATCCTTGCACTCCAGAAGTGGAAAACATTAAGATCGCTACATGTTTAACATGATGTCTGGCTTTATATGCAGTCACATAAAACTATTTTTAGGAAAATATTTCAAGAGCGACCTAATAACTTGATTTATTTGGCTTCCACTGGGTGGCCAATATAGGCAAAACAAACAATGTTCTGCCCTCCTCCCTTTTTTTTTAAAAAGACGCTTCCGTGCCAGAGAGTGACACAAAGGCTGTTAAAGCAACATGGAAAAGTTCAGTGAGAGCTGAGAAAGACAGTGTCTTGAAAGGATTTTTGACGAGAAACCTATATATACTCTCCTCACCTTCCTTAGCTTTGGCACATCTAATGCGGTGTTCACCCATCATCTATAAATAGTTAATTCATGATGCATGACATTGCTATTATGATATTTGCTTGGCTGAATTGAGCTTGACATGGAAAAACACAACAAGCACAGAATATCTCATCATGAAGGGGATTGAGTTTCTTTTGCACACATTTAAGGGTGGGGGAAAGACTCATAATTTACAAATGCTACAGCACACAACGCTGACAAAGCCAAATGCGAGCAGACTTGGTGCATGTGATTTTCTGATTCATCTCCATGCATATGCATTTCATTGTTTGAGGCCATCAGCCAGATATTTAAGGCCAGATCTGTGTATGGAAAACTGTATTAAAATTGTAGCACTATCACTCTAAATGCTTCATGCTTCAACCACAATTCCAGAGGACATGCTTCCATGCTGATGATACACGTTAAAAAAAAAAAAGTATTAATTAAATTCTCCTTGAAGGAGACTTGTGTGTCTCCTGCTCTGTTTTACCCATATTATGGAAGTCTCGCCTGATGACCCAGCATATGTTGTTCAATTTAAGAACTCTTCATTGCAGATTTGACAAAATGCAAAGAAGGTACCAATGTGAGATTTCTAAAGATAGCTACAGCACTCAACCCAAGGTTTAAGAATCTGAAGTGCCTTCCAGAACCTGAGAGGAACGAGGTGTCAGAAGTCTTAAAAGAGCAACACTCTGATGCAGAAACTACAGAACCCGAACCACCAAAAAAGAAAATCAACCTTCTGCTGGTGGCATCTGACTCTGTCATAAACAGATCGTTAAGGGTTAATGTCTCTTTTACCTGTAAAGGGTTAAGAAGCTCAGTAAACCTGGCTGACACCTGACCAGAGGACCAATAGGGGGACAAGATACTTTCAAATCTTGGTGGAGGGAAGTCTTTGT
>NC_133770.1:8241282-8354388 GCF_003597395.2 Chelonoidis abingdonii
TAAAGTATTTTCCATCCTGATTTGACAGAGATGATTTTTACTTTTCTTTCTTTAATTAAAAGCTTTCTTTTTAAGAACTGATTGATTTTTCCTTGTTTTAAGATCCAAGGGGATTGGATCTGGACTCACCAGGGATTGGTGGGGGGAAAGAAGGGGGGATGGTTAATTTCTCCTTGTTTTAAGGTCCAAGGGATTTGGATCTGTGTTCGCCAGGGAATTGGTGAAGTCCCTCACAGCAACCCAAGGAGGGGAAGGTTTTGGGAGGACAGAAAGTCCTCCGGACACTGAAATTCTGGATGGTGGCAATGTACCAGATCTAAGCTAGTAATTAAGCTTAGAAGTGTCCATGCAGGTCCCCACATTTGTACCCTAAAGTTCAGAGTGGGGAAGGAACCTTGACAGACTCAGATGATGAAAATGAATGTGTTTCAGTCTGCACTGCTTTGGATCGATTGAGCAGAACCTGTCATTAGTATGGAAGCATGTCCTCTGGAATGGCAGACGAAACATAAAAGGACATACAAATGTTTAGCATATCTGGCATGTAAATTCCTTGCAAAGCCAGCTACAACAGTGCCATGCTAACCCCTGTTCTCACTTTCATGTGACATTATAAATAAGAAGTTGGCAGCATTATCGTCCGTTAATCTAAACAAACTTGTTTGTCTTAGCAATTGGCTGTACAAGAAGTAGGACTGATTGGACTTGTAAGCGCTGAAGTTTTACTCAGTTTTCTTTTTGAGTGAAGGCATGTAAAAAAATTACATTTTTAAGTTTCACTTTCACGATAAAGAGATTGCACTACAGTACTTGTATGAAGTGAATTGAAAAATACTATTTCTTTTGTTTATCTTTTTACAGTGCAAATATTTGTAATAAAAATTATAATATAAAATGAGCACTGTACACTTTGTATTCTGTGTTGCAACTGAAATCAACATATTTGAAAATTTAGAAAAAACATCCATGATACATTAAAATTGGCATTCTATTATTGTTTGAGTGCAATAAAAACTGCAATTAATTATGATTATTTTATTAATTGAGTTAATTTGTTTTGCTGTAATCGCTTGAGTTAACTGCGATTAATTGCCAGCCCTAGTGGGAATGTATGTATGTCATAAGTGTATGGATAAGGTAGATGACGGTGTGCAAATTGCTGCCCTTGTTGGGATTAAAAAAGAGCAGAGTGCTTTGGGGACTTTTGTCATGCCCATTGCCATGAGATCAGTCCACTGATTACAATAGGAGCAATAGTTAGGGGTGATGACATAACAAGTGTGAAAAATTGGGATGGGAGGTGGGGGGTAATAGGCACCTATATAAGACAAAGCCCCAAATATTGGGACTATCCCTCTAAAATCGGGACATCTGGTCACCCCAGTAATAGTGGAAATGCAAAGATAAGCTCAATAACGTGAGACTATGTACATTTCAGTGGGTACAATCAGTGGGCTCGATTGTATCTTGTGCTTGTGTGGGGACTAAGGAGCCCCCCCCACACACA
Organism: Chelonoidis abingdonii; assembly: GCF_003597395.2. Lineage (NCBI taxonomy): Eukaryota > Metazoa > Chordata > Testudines > Testudinidae > Chelonoidis > Chelonoidis abingdonii. The sequence continues at coordinate 8,242,790 of NC_133770.1, forward strand.
CACACACTTCATCCCTGCATGAGATACCCACATCTTGGGTCTGGCACACAAAAATAAATGAGTGTTGCATGCTTGTTATTTCTAGCCGGAGTAGGAGGACAGGGAATGGGTGGAGCCTCAGCTCAGCTCTGCCCATCCACCAGCAAACGTAGCTGAGCGGGGACACAGAATCATAGAAGTGTCAGGCTGGAAGGGACCTCAAGAAGTCATCAAGTCCCGCCTCCAGCACTGACATGGGACCAAGATAACCTAGACCATCCCTTGCAGGTGTTTGTCCAACTTGTGCTTAAAAACCGCCTCTGACGAGGATTCTACAACCTCCATTGGAAGCCTGTTCCAGAGCTTAACTCCCCTTAGAGTTCAGAAGGTTTTCCTGATATCTAATCTACATCTCCCTTGCAGCGGATTCAGCCCATTACTTCATGTCCTACCTTCAGTGGCCATAGAGAACAATTGATCACAGACCTCTTTATAACAGTTTTGTAACATATTTGAAGACTGTTATCAGGTCCCCCCCTCAGTTTTCTTTTCTTTCAGCAGCAAAATTCTAAAGTATCCCCGTGCCCCCACAGCAAAGAAGATGCAAGGAGGGAATTGTGCCTCAGAAATGTGTCTCTGCCTCACAGCCTCTCCTGGGGCAACACCTGGGGTGGTGCAATTTACACCTCTCCCTTTCCTCACGGTTGCCCCCAAAGGAAGAATCCTACCCAATGACAAGAGTGCACAGAGAAATAAGAAAACAAAAAGGAACCCTATGGGATTCTGCTCTATTAGGAACACAGGAAAAAAGATAAATCAGTCCAGATGTGAAAGATCAGAATCAGCAGGGAGAGGAACTTTTTAAAAAGCCTGAAAAGAACTTTACAGCTGCTTGTGGGCAAAATTGAAGCATTTTGCATGGTCACTACAAAAGACCAATGAGCCAAATCTTACTCTCAATTACTCAGATGCAACACCATTGTCTTCAGTAGAGATTTGCAGATACCACTGTAACTCCTTGGATCTTGGCATGACTAGGAATTGAACCAGGGAGACTCTGCAGTTAAAAAATAAAGCACAAGCCCCACTAGCTCATACTCAGGAACCAGCACCTGTAGATGGGAGCCATAAAGGACTCAGATCCTTTGTGGATCAGCACTCAGTAGGACAGGTGACACATACAGACCCAGGGATTGGTTCCATAATGAATTCAGCCCAGTAACTTTCAGGGCTTTGCCCAGTCGAAATGGAACTTGTCCCCTTGAATGTTCAGTTTCTTCAGAAGGGTGAGGGCAGCGAAATGCCTACAGCTCTAGCCACTGTATCGGAATCCCCCTGTGCACTTTAAAATGAGCAGAGCTGAGGCATTTACTGCAGATAGAACAGCTTTTTTACAGCCATAACATCAGCCAGAGAAGTACGGACGCTTGATGCCCTTATAATGAATGAATCCTTTCCTGAGGTTCACTGCACGTCGTGTGTTTTGGAAGGCCAGACCCTTTCCTTCGTCCCTCCAAGGTAATATCTGATTTTCGTTCGGTATTCCAAGATAAGACTCAGATGTCTGAGTCCCAAACCACACGCTTTGGGGAGAACATGTTACATCCTTTAATGGTTCTTTGGAGAGTATTTAAAATCGTGCTCTAGAAGAACCAAATCCTCCAGGAAGGCAGGCTTTTTCCTTTCACTCCATCAGGGCAAGCCAGGCAGGCAGAATTCCAGCTCTACTGTCCCTAGCTGCATAACCCACTCAGCCTAAGAGAGACTACAGAAATATTTTCATAGTGGATGTCCTTTTTTGCTTTTCCATTCCCTTGCCCAGCATATCATATGTCGACCGAGCCATGGCTCTCATTTGAGAACACCACCACCATTTGGCCAGGTTTGTATGTAACAGCTATATTATTGTTATTTAAAGACTGCGGGATACGGTGAAAATCATAGCCTGCCATTAGCTGCAGCCTGCGGTTCATCCCTATCCCTGCAGCCGACAGCCTCGCTTCCAGTATGGGGGGGTTACCCATTTGATCTCTGCAGCCAAATGCTACCCCGTCCTTACACAGCACCCGAGTTTACAAAGGCAGTTTGGTGGACATCGCATGCACAAACACCTTTAAGGACTACTTCTGGATTTACTCTTCAGTAATTAGAACAGCCCTCACAGATTCCACATCTCGGCCTGCTTCAGCGGGTCTCCCATCCAAACAGCTATAGACTGAGTGGGACACGGTGTACTCCGTTATTGTGGCTCCCCATAGGCAGCTCCATGATCCTAACACCCAACCCCAAGAAGCAGTGAGTTGAGAGGAAAAATGTATCGCAGTTGGGTCCTCCAAGCTTGCCTACAAAGGACTGCCTGGAGTGGCCGTTTTGGAAATCACCAAGAGCTAGTCCTCCAAGAGCTAGAGGGGCTAGCAATAGCCCATCAGGGCCTAGATAAAAGGAGCTGTTTGGTCTCAGAAGTTCAGTTCCTGTCTGAGATGAGAGGGGGAAGGGAGGGTGCTCCTCTCTGGCTAATGGAACTTGAGGCACAGTCAGAGTTTGTTTTCTGGGTGCATTTTTTAAAGCTGAGTTTGAAGGGAGAGAAAGGCCCTAAGAAACTTTACCCTGAGATAAGAGTGAAGCTACAGGGGCCAGATGAAAACATGTCCAGGGAACTGCAGCAACAAATTGAATCAAGCAGTATGTGGCTGCTAATTATAGGGTCCCTGGGTTGGAATCTGGAGTAGTGGGTGAGTATGGGTTCCCTCACCAGCCACAGGCAAAGTGGCATAAACCCGAAGAAGAAAGACCTGATTTCTTGAGAGCCCAAACAGGGGGTGAATTTAAATATCCCAGAGCTGGGGCTGAAGACCCCAACAAGGGCCAATAGATTGTATAATTATATCCTGGAAGAGGTTCATTTGGACTTTGTGACTTAGCCAGAGGGGCTAAACCACAGAAGACCCACAAGGTTGGTCTGCAAGGGGGCACCAGGAGTGAGTAAAAGACTATGGTACCGCACCCCGCTGCTCCGAGGTGTTCAAGAGGTGAGTGCCCCTTCACACCAAGATTGTCCAATGTTTTCTGTTTTCAGGTGCCTGGCTTGCGATTCGTTAAAACGACCAAATTTTTCAGAAGGCAGTTGCTTTGCACTTTCTGAAAATCAGGCCCCTTAGCACAGTCTCCATTTCATCCACAGCATTAGTAGAGCTGGGCAGGAAGTTTGTTTTCTGTCTCATGAAAACTGAGATTTCAGAAATATTCCCCATCTTGAAACAGGAAGAAAAGCTGAAATCTTGAAAATTTTCACAAACAAAAAATAAAATGGTTACATGGAAACATTCATTTAAGATCCTTTCAATTTTTTGACCATTTACTTTTTTTTAACAATACTTAACTTAATTTTGTTCAAAAAAGTTGTTTTGAACCAGAAAATCAGACTTTTTGTTTCAAATATGTCAAAACATTTTGTGTCACTGATTTCAAAACATTTTTGTTCAACACTTTTTTGAGCTGAAAAATTCATGGAAAGCTTCCTTTTCCCTTAAAAAAGTTTGTTTCAACTAAACGGACCAAATTTTTCAATGAAAACTCAATGGCCAGCCCTAATCGTCAGTCACTTTGGACAATCTTGACATTACACTGTAGATCAGCATATAAATACGTGTATGTGTTTGCAAAATAGAATCTCATTCACTCACACATGGCTAATAGACTCATCCCATTATTTTCTCTCTCACGCACACACTCACGTAGAACCCATCAATGTCACCCCCTTCTAAGCCAAGATTTAATAGAATATATTGGAGTGTGGTCTCATATTAGTAGAACTTCATTATGTTTACAAAATATACTCCAGTCAGTCATTGGCATATTACAATTATCTTAAAATGGACAAAATAAATGGGGGGAAAGGTATATTGTGCAATATATTTTTCTTTTTTCTTTTTTTTAAACCATGTGTTTTCTCTTGTTTGCAAAACTCACTAATTCACGTCAGGTCTCCCAGTCATTAGTGCTCATTAGAGATGTTTGTTATTAAATGTGATATACAAGTTTGGGGTTTTGCAGGGAAAAAAGACCTTGATTTTTGCTGCTTCCGTGACTCCTACCTGCTGAGAGTGGCCCTCTGTCTCCCCCTAGTGGTGGCTAGGCCAGCTAGAGATTGATTAGCCTGCTACCGCCCTGGTTAAGAAAGAAATATATATTTTTCAGCAATGGGTTTGCGGAAATTTCCTTCTTCTGTATCACTTTATACATCACTTTATACATTACTCAGACTCTCACCTGGGAACGCATCTGGCAACCCAAAGGAAACACCTGTAAGGCCTGTATCCCTGCACTATGGCAACGATCACCATCGTTCCTTCAGCTGATGGTTACTATGCTGAGCACATTGCTCACACACCGGTCACAAGATCTGGTCAAGAGCCTATGGAATCAGCTGGGTTTTCAGGGCTTGATCCAAAGCCTACAGAAGTTAATGGAAAGGCTTCCTTTCATTCCAGTGGGCTTTGTATTAAGTCCTTAGTTTGTGTGCGGGGATATATATATATATACACTACGCACACTGTGCTCCATATACATGTTGGGGAGAGAAATGTAAGGGCTCAGTGAGACCGATGACGGGAGAGGAAGAGAGAGGGGGAATGGTATGGGTGAGCTCAGCCCAGTACTCTCCCTGAGGGCAAAGCAAGACTTCTTAGGCTCATGTGGTCTGTTTCCTCCCTACTGTGCAGGTAAGTATGAAATGTGCAGCCTGCATGCAAACATCTAGGGGATCTGGGATGCTTACAGTGGAGCACAGGGGGTGAAGGCAAGCAGTGGTGCACAGCCTATGAAGGCATGTAAAGCTCACCAAGATAAGCAGTCAGTGACACCAGCAATATGCACTCTACACCCTCAGTCAGGAGGGATAGCTCCATGGTTTGAGTATTGGCCTGCTAAACCCAGGGCTGTGAGCTCAATCCTTGAGGGGACCACTTAGGGGTCTGGGGCAAAAATCAGTACTTGGTCCTGCTTGCCAAGGCAGGGGGTTAGACTCAATGACCTTTCAGGGTCCTGTCCAGTTCTGAGATAGGTATATCTTCATGCCACACTCCTGTTCACTTCAGCATTGTTGTTACATTGACAGTAGGTTGTCAGTTATTTATTAACTTGCCAAGTGTTCCCACTGCAGACCTCCCCATCATGCATGCATATACAAAAGCCATATCAGCTAACAACTGCATTGGCATTTTGCATTTGCTACCTACAAGCAGGAAGAGGTTGGGGGAGCCATGTGTGCATCCTGGTTTCCATTAGCTCCATTGCACGCAGGGCAAGTCCATCACAACTTTTCTATCTAATAAATCTGGCCAATGACTGGGCAGCCTACTCCCCAGTATTCCCTGCCTGGGCCAGGAGTGGCTCATAAGTCAGGCATTAGAAGGAGAGAAAACAAGTCTGTGACCCAGTCAATGGAGCATGTCCCACAGCTTGCAGACGTGGCTTCTCCGTTCTCTAAGGCATGGCAGATGATACAGGACTGATGTCCAAGGAGCCTTTAACATATCACTCCCTCCTTGAAAATGTAGCCGTTAAAATGGGATTTTCACTTGACAAAACTTACCTGGGACAAGGGAGGGGCTGGACAGTCCATGAGGTAGATGCTCTGTAACCCTTTACACTTTTAGTCCCTGGAGACAACTCCCCTGTCTATGTAACCTACCCTTGGACAGATGAGAAGCCACTTTCTTTTAAACTCCTCTTGGGGCTGGGGAAAGGTCAGTCCAGAATCATAGAAATGTTGGACTTGAAGGGAACTTGATAGTCCATTTAGTCCAGTCCCCTGAACTGAGGCAGGACTAAGTATTATTTAGACCATCCCTGACAGGTGTTTGTCTAACCTGTTCTTAAAAACTTCCAGCGATGGAGTTTTCAAAACCTCCGTACGTAATTTGTTGCAGTGCTTAACCCTGAGTGTTAGGAATATTTTCCTAATGTCAAACTTAAATCTCCCTTGCTGCAATTTAAGGCCATTGCTTCTTGGCCAGTCCTCAGTGGATAAGGAGAATAATTTATCACCTTCCTATTAATCACCTTTTACCTACTTGAAGACTGTTATTATGTCCTCCCTCCCTCCAATCCCCCCCGCCCCAAGTCTTCTATTCTTCAGACTAAACAAACCCATTTTTTTCAGTCTTTCCTCATAGGTCATGATTTCTAGACCTTTAATCAATGTTGTTGCTTTCCTCTGGACTTTCCCCAATTTGTCAATATCTTCCCCAAAGTGTGGTGCTCAGAATGGGACATAGTACTCCAGCTGAGGTCTTATCAGTGCCAAGTACAGCGGAACAATTACATTTTGGGTCCTGCTTACAACATTCTTGCTAATACATCCCAGAATAGCTGTACAATGGGGATTATAATACGCATCTATCTCTACGGTGTCATTATGATTATTTTTAGTACAATAGCACCTAAAGGCACCAATTAAGATCGGCATCCCGTTGCGCAAGGCACTGTACATACATATAGTGGGAGGCAATCTTTGCCCCAAATAGCTTACAGTCTGAATAGTTAATACAGACAAAGGCAGGAGGAAGAAAGTGCGATTGGCCCCATGTTATAGTTAGGGAACGACGGTAAAGAGAGAGAAAGTGACTCACCCAGAACAGCTATTGCTGAACTAAGAATTGACCACAGATCTCCAGAGTCTGGGGTCAGCGCCAATACCTCTCCCCCTTACTTGCTGCAACACCTGACTAAAAGAACATGTGTCCACTAAGGTCCAGCTCCTCCAAGATAGTTAGGTGCCTCATTCCCACTGCAATCAGTATGATCATTGAGATCGCAAGGCCAATTCTGAAAAACACAGCAGGCGAACAAAAGGCAGGACTAAGCATTAGTCTTATGACAATGGCTGTTTTTCATTTGCATTTCTCCTTGCCCAACCCATTTCCTAAAATCTGATGAGCCAGTAGGTCCCTTTCATCTGCTGGAGAGACAGGACCTAGGAGGTTAGCAATTAATCCTTGTTCTCCACTTTGTAAGTGGTTTCTGATGCTGCCTGGGAGTCCACCCATTAAGGAAGCTTTTTTTACACTGGTGTATGTCAGGATCACCTCTGCTGAAGTCAGTGGTGTTAAATCGGTGGAAAAAAGTGGTCAGAGAGGAGATTCAGCCCTTTGTAATCTACTCATGCATGGTGAAATTCATGGTGGTGCAGCAAGTGGGCGTAGGGCACTCCAATTAGGGCTTCTGTGGGATTGAGATAGTACACAGGCCTAAATTTCTGCCTCCAGACAAACTCCTCCCCAAAGTATTATCTCAGAGTGAGGTGAGAACAACTTGGGGACTAACGTGTCTGGAAGCTGCACTCCAGTCCTGCGCATTATTTCAGTTCCACTGGAGCCCTTGCAGGATGGGCGTATGCTGGCCCGCTGCACTGCAGTGAAGCTGCTGTTTTACCACAGTCTCCGGTCACCGATAAGCATCAGCATTATTCAAAATAGACTCTTCTCTGGCCACAGCAGCTTTTAACAGCTTAAACTGGATCCTTTTAAAAACACTTTGTTCTTTCTTCATGCTTGGCCTGCTTGTTGCTGCTAGCTGGCTCAGCTTCATTTGTTTCTTTAGTTTATTTATTTTTTCATGTTGTTGGTAATTGGTTTTAGTATTTCTGGTATAAATTTAACCATCAAATCCAAATATTACAGGTTCTTAAAGAGAAGCAGCAGTGGCCTCCTCAGTAGGCCGCTGGGCTAGAATTCAGGGGTTAAGTGCTAGTTTTGCCACGGATTTCCAGTGTAACTTTGGGAAAGTTGCTTTGGTGGAGTCACAAGTGTATTTAAATGCCTACATACCTTTAAGGATCTGGGCCTTACTCTCCCTGTGCCTCAGTTTCCTACCTGCAAAACCTTTGTCTGCCTTAGATCTCTGTCCCTCGTACTGGCACTAAGTGCAAGTATGAAGAATGCCTTGGCCAAGGGGGTCCTTACTTTACATAGGAATTGCATGTGCTACACATAAATAATACTGCTAACAACAACATAGCACTAAGTTAGCACTGTCCGAATATCCTGTTAAGTAATTTGAGGTGAGCCTGAACCAACAGCCTAGATCCACCCTTTCGGAAAGTTTATATCTTTATCTCTGCACGCAAAATTCACCAGAAATAATCAACCTTTTCATAATGCCATTAGTAACCAAAAGTCAACATGTCAACCAATATATATGATTTCACATTAAACATAAGCCAGAGCACGGGGTCTCTGTTAGCTAGCACTCTGTGCTCCTGATCCGAGATACTCCCCAGAGGTGGCCAGCAGATTAGACTGACCTAACCACCAGCCAGTATTTCTGGTTCTCCAGCCAAGGCGTCCCCTTCCTGTCACAGCTGGAACTGATCAGCCCTAGGCAAGCCTAGAGTGAAGTCCCCACCCCTTCACCCAGGCCACTGTTATTACCAAGCCTTACCTCAACCTGTGCAGCCAGTCACTGGTCACAACCAGCGCAGAGTGTGAATTCTGCCACTAAGGACTACCTGAAGTAGGAGGGTTTCAGTCCCCACATACATATTATACTGAGTAATTCTATTTTTCGAAATGGTGTTAGAGCTATTGATCAAATACTAGAATGAAATGGAAATAGCACAGTTCTAAACATAATTTACATTTGTTTTAAAGCTTTTGCAATGTGAGGAACAGAATTGACCAATGACATTGGCCCAAATCCTCAATGATATTTAGGTGCCTAATTCCCATTGAAATCAATGGGAGTTAGGAGCCTAAATCCTGTTGAAAATCTGGACCATTGCATTTATTTCCACTAACTACATTCCAATGGGATTATTCAGGCATCCTTCAAGTCATCAAGAGGCGACTTGATTACAGTGTATGATGGGAATTACAGTACCTTCACGGGGAGCTACTATTCCGTACTAATGGACTCTTTAATCTAGTGGAGCAAGGTGTAACAAGAACCAATGGTTGGAAGTTAAAGCCAGAAAAATTCAACTTAGAATCAAGACAGACTTTTTGAAATGAATGTGATTATTCACGCAAACAAACTCACAAGGGAAGGAGTAGATTTGCCGTCTCTTGAAGTTTTCAGATCAAGACTGGGTACATTTCTCGAAGACATGCTTTAGTCAGACATCAGTTACTGGAGTCAAAAGAGGAGTATCTGGATGAAATTCACTGGCCTGTGTTATGCAGATCAGACTGGATGATCTAATGGTTCCTTCTAATCTATGGAAGTTTTCTGGAAGTCTACTGTTAGTATCACATATTGTATTGTTACATTCATGACATCCATTGGCTGTAATCAACCATGTAACATAATGCCCAGTGGTTATATTTTGGCCTTTAATACTTCCTTTGTTTGGGAATATGTGTCTACCTATGCAACCTGCTAGGTTCAAAATTAGTGAGGCATAAACCTTGAGTAACTGATTAGTGAAGATCACGCATGAGGTGGGATTTGTGAAAGCACTGAGCATTGCCCTTACTTTGCTCCCAGAGAAATCAATGAGTGTTTACTTCAACAGAGACAAACTGAGGTCAACGCTAAGCACTTTTGACAATACCACCCATGTAAACTAGGGGTGAACTTCTCTCCTGGACACAGATCCAGCAAAAAGCATCTTGAGTCTCACACATAAGGTATCTCACACCAGCCATGACACCCTGTCCTTACAAATGCTGACATGGGCTATTGAAAGAAATTCACAGCAAACTGTCAGACTCAGATAGAGTGACCAGATAGCAAATGTGAAAAATTGGGATGGAGGTGGGGAGAGTAATAGGAGCCCATATAAAAAAAGACCCAAAAAATTGGGATTGTCCCTATAAAATCAGGACATCTGGTCACCCTAGACTCAGGCAGGCCTCACACCAACAACTTGTGAAGCAACTACAGCAGACATCCAGTTTTGTAAGGACTGTTTCATTGTTGGATAAAGATGGTGGGAGATTCCAAAGCAGCTAATGAGAGGGAAGGACCTACAGGGGTTAAGAGCCTGATTCTTCTCTCATTTAAACTGGAGTAATTCTGCAGTGACGTCATTGACATCAGTCAGTCTGTTGTAGCTCCAGTGAAGTAGATGGAGCTCTGCTGATTTACAGAAGCTGAGGGTCTGGCTCAGTGAAGTTAGTCCAGCATTACAACACTGTAACCGAGATCAGAATGCGGCCCGAAGGGATGACCACCGGAGGATGTTGTGTGGCTTCAGCTGTTGCTACGAAAGGCGACCGGTCAGCCATACTGCTTGCATTTCTTACTGCAAAGCATAGAGTCCAATATGTGTCATTGGGCTGATATATAGATCTGTTTCTTTACCAAAGCAAAGACTGAGAGCAACAGTGATTGCAGCTGTCAGCGTTTGAGCCAGGATGCCTTTTGAAAGATTGACTACAGAAACCTTTCAACATCTTCAATAAAAGAGTGCCAGAAGGGGGGGAAAAAAGTTTTCAAAGTTAAGATGCCAAAAACACAAAACAAAAACAGCAGCTGGGAGAAATAAAGAAGGTCCTTTTGCCATTTTTGCTTTGTATGACTGAGCGAGGCAGACCCCATAAAGTGAAAACACACAGACCTTTATTGGAAAAAAAATGAGACCTCAAACTAAATTTGATTCCCACAAATGCTGGCTCATAAGGGCCCACGTAAGGGCCTAACTCAACTAAGCGAACTCCCACTGAAGCCAAGGGGAGCTGAGGATGCTCAGTATCTCCTCACAGGCGCCCAGCACCTTGCAGGATTGAGCCTAGTGACTCTAGTGCTTGATGTGGCCTAAGCTAAAATGAAACAGGAGTGTGCCGAAATGACGGTATCCATTCTGTCAACGTGTCTCCTTCTCACGTTTCCTCATTTATGATTCATTTTGACTTCTTCCCTGTCCACCAACGTACGCCAGTCATTCTAAATTCCTGTGACCAAACTAGCAGCTTGTTCCCTCTATCTCGTTTCAAGCTATATACACTTTATATCACACAGTCTTGAGCCTGTTCCTGACTTGAGTAGGGTCACTCCAAAGAAGGAAGTGGCACTGATGATTCATTCGGTGGCACTGTCATCTCTGAGTCACTGTTAAAGCACTGTCCTTGCACAATGCTAGTTTAACCTGAAACAACATTCTCCCTCGTTTGCTGAGCTAAGTTGTTGAGCAGAGTTGCCTCAAGCTGTCAAGCAGCTACCAAGGGTTGCCCTACAGATGCCTATGGTTCAGTAGAGAGAGAGGTGATGGGCCTGGACTATAGGCCTATTTTGAAATGGGCCTCAACTCTGTACAGCCTCCATTTCATGGTAAAACAAGTTCTATCCCTGGAGCACCCTAATATACTAGCATTAGCTGTGACATATTTAGGTCTAAACAAGGTGTTTTGAAGGGTTCAGTGATTAACTCTGCAGTCGAGGCATTTGGTTTCCTGGTAACTAAGGCTCTAATTCAGCAAGGCACTTAAGTCAGTGGGTCTATACACACACTGAAGTGCTTTGCTGAGTAGGGATGGGCATAGTTAAGCACGTGTTTCAGTGCTTTGCTGATTCAGGGACTAAAGTAACTGGTATTATAGGTGGTGGGGTACAAAAAAAAAATCTCAGGTAAAGCTCTCTTTAAATATTCCTGCAATATGTGACACATGCTGAATACTTGCCGGAGTAAAGGATTTATTGGCAGGCAGCAGAACTGTTGGCACTGCTGTATAACCCACTCACGGCATCACCACTTCTGCCCAGCCCAGTTAGCCCACATTCATGCTAACGCCTTTACAAGGCATCATCATGTAGCCTCTCCTTCTCTTATTTTATACAATGGTTGTAAAGTGGTCTGAGATCCTTCTGGACGAAGGGGCGCGATAACCACGTAAGATGCTATTGTCGTCACAGTAGTGATAAAATCTGGCCATTGTTGTGTTTCTATTGCCTCACCTTTACTAATGGTCTCTCATTCTCCAACTAATTCCTCGCGGTTTCAAAATTCCTACGACTGGCTGCACGGCAAACAACTCTGATTTATTGGGCCCACAGAGAGGAGGTATTTTTTTGAAAAGCCATCCTCCAAACTTACATACAAAAGGGAGATGTTTTTGTCATTAGCCGGCTCTCGGTGATATGACCGGAAACCTCACTTGAGATCATATTATGAAGGAATTTAACACTAATACCAGAATATTCAGGAAGCTCTTCCCATGTCAGACGTCGCATTTATACTCACTTTCATTAACATGCCCGTGGGGTTGTGCCTCTGAAAAACTCCTCCTGTGCCAACCTGCTGCTAGTGCTCACAAGTTCAGAGAAGCCAACACCAAAGCCATAGTTTAAAAGACAAAGCCATGTCTAGGAATCACACCTATGCCTCAAGAAATCTAAAGCATTATTCATATCACTCTCGAACTATCCTGTGTGTCTTTGTTGATTGGTTTATTCCAACAACTCACCCTTTGCTCCGAAGCCCGGCCCCATTTTTTTGGCACTGTGAAGCCTGGATTATTTTTCCTTCCTGGATGGCTGCTCACTGCATATTTGTGTGTCTTTGAGTGAGAAATGATGCCATAAAAGTATTGTGGTGAGAGAAGATGTTTTGTTTATAATCTGTCTTCTGAAATCCTAATGTCGCCAGCTGGTTCAAGGGCATTGGACACAGGCCTGCCTAGAGGCTGGTTCTCATAGAGTTGAGAGGTCAAGTGACTTCAGTGGTCTCTGGATCAGGCCCTAAAGCGGCTGCATACTGAAATTTGGGTGCAGGATAGTGCCACCTAACTTTCTATTTAATACATCTTAACAAGCCATAACCTACTATGTCTTCTGGGCTTTTCTAACACTTTGTTTCTTCATTCTTGTGACATTCCAGTTTTTCTTTCATCACAGCAATCACATTGCATCTTTTCTGGTGTTCATTTTAGCACTGTCATCTGTTCTTTCCCTTTTTCTCTCCCTCCACTCCTTCTTACACCTTCTTCTTTTCCCTGCCTTACAGTTCCTGTTCTCCAGCTCCATTCCTGTGCATTCTGCCCCTCTCTCTCTCTCTCCTCCCAAATCTCTTTCTGTCTCATACACCTTGGGCCTGATTCTCAAGCCACTCTGGCAGAATAAAGGGGTTAAATTATATCTGCATCCACTTTAAGACTCCCTTTATATGGCCAGAAGGAAGATAAGCGACTTTGAGGTAAATGAGAAGCAGGATCTTTAAATGTATTGCCCAGAGCCAGGGGCTACAACTTAAAGATGCCATACCGGGTGGAGGGATAGCTCAGCGGTTTGACTATTGGCCTGCTAAATCCAGGGTTGTGAATTCAATCCTTGATGGGACCATTTAGGGAACTGGGGTAAAAATCTGTCTGGGGGTTGGACTAGATGACCTCCTCAGGGCTCTTCCACCCATGAGATTCTATGATGGCAGCCTTCCAAAAAGTTCTGTTCTGGAACTGGTGAAGGTTGGCTGAGCCTCACCCCTCTTTGAAAGCGGTTCCTGCATCCATTGTGTCATTACACAAAACTACAGTCCATGCTTGTGACACATTGTGGGAGGAAAAAGCAATATGCTTTGGGCACACAAAAGGGAATAATTTGTGATCTGACTGGCTTCCTTCATAGTTGCTCCTTTGTCCCCTTCTTACTCATTGTTATGCAGGACATGAGTTAAAATAATAACATATGGAGACACACCTATCTCATAGAGCTGGAAGGGACCTTGAAAGGTCAGAGAGTCCAGTCCCCTGCTTTCACTAGCAGGACCAAGTACTGATTTTGCCCCAAGTCCCTAAATGACCCCCTCAAGGATTGAGCTCACCATCCTGGGTTTAGCAGACTACTGATCAAACCACTGAACTATCCCTCCCCCTGTTGCAGCCAATGGCAGGTCAGTTCTTTAAAAAGGCACCATTCCCAGGAATTGCTCCCCAGTGACTGCCTATCAGAATCATCTGACACAGATGTTATCTTGATGTAATTACCAGAAGAGTGGGGCCCATGGAATGATACAGTTTAACAGCATTTTCCACAGGCACCAGAGAAGAATCTGATCTTTTCCCACAGGCACTGGTGGACACTGTTCTTCTATGATCTATGATTATTATCTTCATTGCAGTGGCTAGAGACCCCAAGGGAGATTGGGGTGCTAGGTGCTGTACAAACACATGAGGAAAGAGAGAGAGCCCCTGGCTCACAGAGTTTGCAGTCAAAATAAGCAAAGGGTGGGGGGAAAGAAGTGCTGTTGAAAGACAGGGAATTGAGTCACAGAGAAATGAAGTCACTCACCTCAGGCCACACAGAAAGTTTGTAAGCACCAGGACTTGAAACCAGGCCTGTTTGAGCCCAGGCCAGTCTCTTAATAACAAGGCCATCTTTGCACGTAAGTGGAATACCTCAGGGTAGCCTTATCATTTCAGCACTGTCTTGAACCATGGACATCATGCAAAGCATTCAAATATTTGTGAAGCTGCCTCAAGGCACAACTGAGCTGTGGAAGCAGCCACAGAGCACAAGGGCCAGGAGAAAGTGAGGGGGAGCACACCAGGAAGTCTTAGCTAAGCAAGCACCAATTCACACCTGTTGTCTGCAGTCTATCCCCAGTAGCTAATAATAAAACCTTTGTGTTTACACACAGCCGTTCATCCCTAGTGATACCAAAGCACTTGACAAATTACCCAGGCAAAGGTCATTTTCCCCACTACCGAAAGGCAGTCCTCTCTGGCCGCAGACCCCCCATGGACCACAGCCCAAGGCAGAAAGGAAGCTGTGGCCAAGGATAATAGGTGGGAAACTCCCATTCTTATGAAGTATTCCTTGGGATCTTTAAATATCAGGCTCTTGGCTTGTAAAGTCTTGTCCCGAACACGCCAGCACATTAAACCTCCATCTGCTCAGTTTGTTCGCTTGGTGAAAGGCTGAGCTGACACCCCGTAGGATTCAGAGCTGTGGTTCCAGGGAGTCTAAGCATGTTAAACCTGATGCTTAGCCAGCTAAGCCATCTCCTCTAGCGTGCCCTTTTGGTGGATTAGATGTGCTATTTGTTCATTGTTTCAAGGCACTGAAATGACTCACACTGAATTGGTTCCCAGGAAATCTCGCCAGGTGAGGGAGGGTGACATTTACAAGGGGACTGATTCAGTGGCATCTACTGTGATAACAAAAAAAAGAAAAAAAAGAAAATAGAAAACCCCAAGCCTCCCTGAGCCTTATCTTTCCATCTCTCAGCAGCACCGTGGATCAGCGAGCGGCGCACAATGGAAGTGTTCCAGTGTGCCACCTTGAATGATTGTGTTCCAGGATTCCTGAACCTTCAGTTAAAACAATAAAAGGCCAATGACTTTGCAACCGGTCCATTCAAGAATGCCTGGGAAACACTAAGCCACCTCATTCTCCCAGCTCTCAGCTTGTGGGCCATGCACTGTACCTAGAGAGGCAGCTACACACCTTTGCTGTTATCTGCTGCTACTGCTACACCGCAGTCGGCGGGGTGATTGCACCACGGATTGGCTTTCCCATGCTAGCTTTCACAAAGCTAGCACAGCTACAAATAGCAGTGAAGATGCAGTGGCATGGGCCCTGACACAGGCTGTACAAGCAGACCAGGGATCCTGGGTACATCCTCCTGTTGCTAGCCCATGCCTCTGCATCTTCACTGCTGTCTTCAGCAGTGTTAGCTGGAGCTAGGTTAGGCTTACCTGTGCTGCTGTTACACCTCCATTTACAGGGCAGACAGAGTCGGGAGGGGGGGCAAACCTTTAGCCAGCGTAAATCACTGTAGCTTCATTGGCCTCAGTCAATGATCTGATCTTTGGAATTTCATAGAATCATAGAACAGAACCAGAGAATATCAGGGTTGGAAGAGACCTCAGGAGGTCATCTAGTCCAACCCCCTGCTCAAAGCAGGACCGATCCCCAACTGAATCATCCCAGCCAGGGCTTTGTCAACCCTGACCTTAAAAACCTCTAAGGAAGGAGATTCCATCTACCTCTACCTCCCCACCCCCAGGAAACCCAATCCAGTGCTTCATCACCTTCCTAGTGAATTTTTTCCCCCTAATATCCAATCTAAACCTCCCCCACAGCAACTTGAGACCATTACTTAAGCAATGGGTCTGGTTGCCTAAGTCAATGGAGCGACATCCATTTATGCCTGCTGAAAACACAGCCTGTAATCAGAAACAGTGAACTGCTGCCAGTCAATGCAGGATCATTCACCATAATTAGAACTGGTGAGAAAACCAGTGGAGCGATGGACTGGAATGGGGCTGTGGTTTCACCTACTCTTACTCTTTTATTTGTAGTTGTTCTCAGGCTTGGGATTTAGCTCTGATTCAACCATCACTGCAGTGATATCAGCGTGCAATGACCCTCCCCTCCCAGTGGACACACCAGGACTGAACAGAGGATCTACAGAGCTAAAAGCCCAAACTGCCACTGTTTGAGCAAAGAGCCAGACTTCAGAGGGGCAGGCGGTAACAACTTATATCTTCTATGGCTCAGCCCAGAGAGGGACCTATAGCCTCTGTTTGCCAGAAGCTAGGATTAGGTGACAGGGCATAGATCACTTGATGATATCCTGGGAACAAAGGGTAAGAATAAATGGTAAATTCTCAGAACGGACAGGGGTAACTAGTGGTGTCCCCCAAGGGTCAATCCTAGGACTGATCTTATTCAACTTATTCATAAATGATCTGGAGAAAGGGGCAAACAGTGAGGTGGAAAAGTTTGCAGATGATCCTAAACTGCTCAAGATAGTTAAGACCAAAGCAGACTGTGAAGAATTTCAAAAAGATCTCACAAAACTAAGTGATTGGGCAACAAAATGGCAAATGAAATTTAATGTGGATAAATGCAAAGTAATGCACATTGGAAAAAATAACCCCAACTTTACAATCAGGAAAAAGATCTTGGAGTCACTGTGGATAGTTCTCTGAAGACATCCATGCAGTGTGCAGAGGCAGTCAAAAAAGCAAACAGGATGTTAGGAATCATTAAAAAAGGGAAAGAGAATAAGGCAGACAATATCTTATTGCCCTTATATAGATCAACAGTACGCCCACATCTTGAATACTGTGTCCAGATGTGGTCTCCTCATCTCAAAAAAGATAGACTGGCACTAGAAAAGGTTCAGAGATGGGCAACTAAAATGATTAGGGGGTTGGAACGGGTCCCATATGAGGAGAGATTAAAGAGGTTTGGACTCTTCAGCTTGGAAAAGAGGAGACTAAGGGGGGATATGATAGAGGTCTATAAAATCATGAGTGATATGGACAAAGTAGATAAGGAAAAGTTATTTACTTATTCCCATAATACAAGAACTAGGAGCCACCAAATGAAATTAATGGGCAGCAGGTTTAAAACAAATAATAGGAAATTCTTCTTCACACAGTGCACAGTCAACCTGTGAAACTCCTTGCCTGAGGAGGTTGTGGAGGCCAGGACTATAACACTGTTTAAAAGAGAACCGGATAAATTCATGGAGGTAAAGTCCATTAATGGCTATTAGCCAGGATGGGTAAGGAATGGTGTCCCTAGCCTCTGTTTGTCAGAAGATGGAGATGGATGGCGGGAGAGAGATCACTTGATGATGACCTGTTCAGTTCAGTCCCTCTGGGGCACCTGGCATTGGCCACTGTCAGAGAGCAGGATACTGGACTTGATGGACCTTTGGTCTGACCCACTATGGCCATTCTTATGTTCTATAACACACTCATCGGCAGGCTACAGGTGCATATATAACACCGACAGACCCCCCAGTCATCGGTGGGTGGGATTGAAGCTGGGACCTCTGGAGCTTAGTGCATGAACTTCTACCGCATGAGCTAAAAGCCAGCTGACTGTTATCTAAGGCTGTAGAGCAGACTCATTTTTTAATCTCTCGCTCTCTCAAGTGGTCTTGGTGCCACTAGATGGGACAGAGCACCACACCCAGGAGGTGTGTGGGTTACACATATTCCTAACATAGACAAGTAAAGATGCTATTTGTGCCATCTGAGCAGGGCTAAATTCAACCTGTGCAAACTGGGGCTAAAACCCAAACACAGAGACCAAAGCCTTGTTCATACAAACTGTCACAGGAAGTGAATGTTGGGCCTGTAGCCAAGATTCATTTAATCAAGCAACAAAATCAGTTTTGGACAGAAGGCGTTTGGGAGGCGTTTCATAGCTCCAGACATTTTAAGGCCAGAAGGGACCGTGACATCATCTGGTTGGACCTCCTGCATATTACAGGCCAGAGAATGTCACCCCATTGCCTCTGTATTAAGCCCAGTAGTTTGCATTTAACTAAAGCACACCTTCCAGAAAGATAGCCAGCAGCAGCAGCAGCAGTAGCGCAGCTAAGCGTGGAAATTTGGGTGAGCACCGACTTTTGGGTGGGTGGACAAGGACAGGAAGTGCCTACCACCCAAATTTCCACTCCTAGCGACCCCACTGGCCTCCAGGCAGGGGGCTGGCAGCTGGGGGAAGGGAAGGGAGCCAGACAGAGGCGGTGAGGAGGGTTTTGCCACACACATATGCACCCAAGGCTTCCCTCTGCCATGTGCTGCTGTGTGGAAGGGGGGAGAGCAGATTAATCTACCACTGCCCAAAACAAAAACCAGCCCCTTTTGATTGATAATTTGCAGACATTGGGAATCTGAAAGGAGAAATCGACATCTCAGATTACATTGCAGCCCCGACCATTTTGTGGGGTGAGAGTGGATAGTCCAGGGGTGGCCAACCTAAGCCAAAGAAGGAGCCAGAATTTGTCAATGTACATTGCCAAAGAGCCAAAATAATATGTCAGCAGCCCCCCATCTGCTCCTCCACCCCCGCTCCCAGCACCTCCCACCTACTAAAAGCCCCTCTGATCAGTGCCTCCCCCTCCCTCCCTGCACCTTCTGATCAGCCGTTTCGTGGCATGCAGGATGCTCTGCGGGGGGAAGAGCGAGGACATGGCAGGCTCAGGGAAGGGGCAGGAAGGTGTGGAGTGTGGCAGGACATGTGGCAGAGCCAAGGGCTAAGCAGTGAGCACCCCCGGCACATTGGAAAGTTGGCGCCTGTAGCTCCAGCCCCGGAGTTCGTGCCTATACAAGGAGCTGCATATTAACCTCTGACGCGCTGCATGTGGCTCCAGAGCCACAGGTTAGCCACCCCTGGGATAGTGGTGAGGGTGGGGATGGCAGTGACACAGTGAGTGCAATCCCAGGGAGTGCTGTGGAGCAGCTGGGGGGAGCAGAGTGCATGATCTGGCGAGCAGCGGCGGCTCCAGGCACCAGTGCTCCAAGCACTTGCCTGGGGCGGCAAGCCATGGGTGAGGCCCTGCTGGTTCCTGAGAGGGCAGCAGTCAGGCAGCCTTCAGTGGCACGCCTGTGGGAGGTCTGCTGGTCCCGCGGATTTGGCTGTAATTCAGCGGTGGGTATGCCGAAGCCGTGGGACTGGGGACCTCCCGCAGGCACCACTGAATCTGTGGGACCGGGGATCTCCCGCAGGCAAGCCGCCAAACCAGGGATCTCCTGCAGGCAAGCCACTGAAGCCATGGGACCAGGGACCTCTCGCGGGGAAGCTGCCAAATCCACAGGACTGGGGATCTCCCTCAGGCAAGCCACTGAATCCGTGGGACCAGGGACCTCCTGCTGGCAAGACGCGGAAGCCGCGGGACTGGGGACCACCCGCAGGCAAGTCACCGAATCCTCAGGACCGGGGATCTCCCTCAGGCAAGCCACCAAAGGCAGCCTGTCTGCCATGCTTGGGGAGGCAAAAAAGCTAGAGCTGCCTCTGCCGGCAAGCAAGAGAGAGAGAGAGGAAGGGAGGTCTGGAGCTTCCTCCAGCCTGGGCACTTGGCCCTTGCTGCTGCTCTGTGCTTCTCCCACCCGACTCGCCTACAGGTGAATTGAAAGGCAGCAGCGGGGAGGGAAGGACGCAGGCTGCTGGCTGTCCCCGGCTCAAATTTAGCTGGGCCTGGATGTTAAGTGGGTGGGCTTGGGCCCACTCATGGCTACGCCCTTGGCATCCAGTCAGGATCTGAAGATATCAACAGATGAAGAATCCACCACTTCCATTGGTAATTTGTTCCAATGGTCAATTATCCATGCTGGTAAATATCTGTGCCTTATATTTCATTTCTTTCCATCAGGAAGTAGAAAGAATGCCATGTTGCTCAGGCAGCCAATCACAAAGCTGGAAGAGCAAATTCCAGACACAGAATTATTGCCCTGAATATTCCAAAGGCTCAAATCTGTTTTCAAAAAACTATTTGCTGAACAATTTTAAATAAGGCCCTGGTCTGCAACAATCATGATGTGCTTCTGTTAACTAGTATCAGAGGGGTAGCTGTGTTAGTCTGGATGTGTAAAAGCAGCAAAGAGTCCTGTGGGACCTTATAGACTAACAGACGTATTGGAGCACGAGCTTTTGTGGGTGAATACCCACTTCGTCAGATGCATGTGCGAAGTGGGTATTCACCCACAAAAGCTCGTGCTCCAAAACGTCTGTTAGTCTGTAAGGTGCCACAGGACTCTTTGCTGCTTCTGTTAAGTAATTTATTTCCAGTTAGCCTGACCAGTCCTGCATCTTCACCATCCCTCTGGGCAGTTCCATTTAACAGTGACATTCAAGCTCGAAGAGAGAGTAATGAAAACTAACAAACTTGGTCCACTGGAGAACCCAGTCCTTGCCGAGCACAATGTGGGATCACTGAGTCCACATATTTTGGATGTCAAAGGCACCACCAAAAAGCATAATTTGAAGCAAGGGGAATGTACAGCACGACTAAAAAGGGCTGCGGTCGGACATGATTATATGCAGCATGATGCAGGGAGACGGACAAAAATTAAAACAAGGTGAGAGCTACCAGGGACAGTGCAGAAGGTTCAGACCAAAAGCATTTGCTGAAAAAAAAAAAAGAAAAATCCCCATCTGCCATCCGGTAGCAAATTACAAAGCATACCGATGCACAAAACTGACTTCCATACTTACAGCTCCATCTCCTCTTCGGCTTGGCAGTCCCAAACCACAGCAAGGAAAAAAAACAACCCTTCTTCCAGAGCTATCTCCCCCATATCCAAGCCAGCCTCTGGGACTCAACCAAACAATGCAGTGTACTCTGCTCCCTCCCAAATGGGAGCAAACCTGGTTCAGGGAAATGAGCGACAACGAGAGAACTGGGCAGAGAGGAATGAGCTTCCAGGAATGAAAACAAGATGCTGCTGTGGTCGGCGAAACCTCTGCAGCGTCTAACGTGACAGTTCTAAATCACATGTGGACCAGCAAGAAAAGAAAAACCAAAGCTCTTTCCATCTTTAGCGTAATGCAAGTTGAGCCAGCCCTAACCATGTGCTGTACAAAACTAAAACCATAGCCTCTCTTCGCAGCTCCAGAACAAACAGCGGCTAATGCTTCTGCGAGAGGTGATGGGATAATGGTATTTATTGTTTAAGTCAGCGATTCCCCCAAAGTGTGGGAGGTGCCCCCAGAAGAGTGCAAAGGACTAACCAAAGGAGTGTGTATAAAAAATTGGTAGGCTTTTAGCAACACATGGCTGAGATGTAGGAGCGGGCGTAACTGGTTTCAATAGTTTGGGCCACTATTGGCAGACAGGATACTGGGCTAGATGGACCTTTGGTCTGACCCAGTATGGCCGTTCTTATGTTCTAATTTCCTGAAGGTGGGGACATATCTCTTGAAAGTCTGGAAAACCCTGATATAGAGCAGATTACTGAAAGTGTGTGAAAGGTGCCAATCTGAAACTCCAGTTCAGCTAGTGGCTCAAGCATGTACCTTTGGGACAACTCATGTTCTTAAAGTTAAGTATGTGATTAAGGCTTTTACTGAATCAGGGCCTAACGATAGGAATTAGGCACCCACCACTGATGGGCAATCACCTCTGGGCATATGGCCCACCCATAACTGCTATCACCAAATTTTTCCAATGGCCAGTGATGGGACACTAGATGGGGAGGCTCTGAGTTTCTACAGAGAATTCTTTCCCGAGCGTCTGGCTGCTGACATGCTCGGGGTCTAACTGATCCCCATATCTGATGTTTGGAGGTCATCTTCCCCAGGTTAGACTGGCAGAGTCCCTGGTAGTTTTGGGGCACAGGTCTGCAGCATGGAGCACGGGTCTCTTGATTGTTTGAACTAGAGTAAATGGTGGATTCTCTGTAACACGGTGTCTTTAAATCAAGATTTGGAGATGTCAGAAACTCAGCCAGAGGTTATGGGCCTCTTATAGGAGTGGGTGAGTGAGAGAGCTCCTATTGCCTGAGATGTTCATGAGATCAGACTAGGAGATCCTGATGATCCCTTCGGGACCTTAATGTCTCTGAGTCTCTGAGTCTATTAGAAACCTACCAGTTGCTTAACAGTGCACAGCAACATTACTCAGCAAATGACCTGCAAAGATTAAAAAAAGAGGTTGTGCCATTTCTTGCTTCTTAGTGCTGTATAAAGAAGGCCAGAAAGGTGTCCCAGCTTGTCCCCAAGAGTTGGAATCCTGCTTCTTCCTTTTACTGTTAAGATTAGAAATATTGTCCAAAAATTTCAAACCTGGGACTGTAAAATTAGTGTTCTGAAATCCATGTTGAGGCATCCAAATAAAAGCTGTGCTGGGCGTCGTATAACAAAGGATTCTCTATTTTTCCCCCTGCAAGGCTGACCCAGCAACCATGGAGGGACCCCTGTCTTATTCGAACCTCAGCATTAGAGAGGGGTCTGTTCCTAGGTCAGGGTCAGTAGAATGAGGCCAAATAAATATTGGGAAGAAAGCCAGCAAGGGATCTTTAATCTCCTCAAGCAATCAGGGAGTTGGCTTTGTGGCTCCAGGGAAATGCTGGTGCATTTCTTTAATGTTGACTCAAACACAAGGGTGTCAATGGTAGAGTCACCAATACCATTTCTTTCAGCCCCCAGGTTTTCCTTGGAGGTCTCCCAGCCAAGCATTAACCAAGTTCATGTGACCCTGCTAAGCTGGTGAGACCTAACGAAAGCAAAGCCATGCCAGGAGAGCAGTGCTTATAAAGTAATTCAGTAGTCAGGAACTAGACACATTCACAGTAAAAGAGATCATATGGCTATTGCAATAGTGCTGACAGACACCACACAGGGATCAGGGCCCTATTATGCCAGGCACTGTCTAAGGAAATAACACAAGGACAGCCCCTGCTAGGAAGTAGAGAAATTACAGCAACTGAGTGACAGGCTAATGGAAGGGGAATGGGAGGACAAAATGATGTTGTTACACCAGTAGCCACCTATCAAAACAAGCAGAATTGTAGTAAGTGTAACTACACATGGTGTCATCCCAGGCTTAAAAGCCTGTATGACGAAGCACCATGTTATCCGCTTGGCACCCGCCAAATGCAGCCTCGTGTCATGGGTGCTGAATGCCAGGTCCCCTGCTCTGTACCATGGGGTGTCTGGAATACGAGCTGAGGAGCCAACACTCAGCTCCCACCAATAGGGGATGCATTTGGGTAGTGCCAAGTGGCTAAGTGATGTTTAACCTCCCCACCTTTGAAACTGATTTTACAGCTGTCCGCAGCCCATCTAAGAAGAACATGTGCTTGGATTTTCAGAGGCCAATTCTCTGCACTGCTAATGCTCCTTTCCCAACACCACAGAAACGAAGGGCGGGAAGAGACCTAGTGAGGTCATCAAGTCCAGCCTCCTGCACTGAGGCAGGACCAAGTAAACCTAGACTATCCCTGACAGGTGTTTGTCCAGCCTGCTCCTAAAATCCTCCAATGACAGGGACTCCACAACCTCCCTTCGAAGCCTGTTCCTAATATCGTATCTCCGTCTTCCCTGCTGCAAATGAAGCCCATTACTTCGTGTACTACTTCCTGTGGACATGGAAAACAACTGATCCCCATGCTCTTTATAACAGCCCTTAAGATATCTAAAGCCTTATCAGGTCCCCTCTCCATCTTCATTTCTCATGCCCAGTTCTTTTAACCTTTCATCGCAGGTCATATTTCCTAAACCTTTTATCATTTATGCCACTCTGGCAGTGTAAGGGGGCTTCCCCATAGACACTGAGCTGCTGACCTCTCTCTCAGCCTCTAGCATAGTGGAGTTGCCAGGGGAAAAGATAGGGTAGAGGAGGGATATCATGACTGGAGTACACTGTCATCTGCTATTCTCTGTTTCCTGTGGTATATAAGAGCATAACAGCATAGTTTGGAGCAACCCAGACATAGTTTTAACTGATGCTGGAAGCCATCCCGGCCCCCCAGATAGCTCCAAAATGCGGAGATCACAAGGGGACTAATAGCATCAGAGACAGAGTAATGAAGAATGACAGCCTCTGTTTGGGAAGGAGGAGGTGATGATAAACCAGAGTGCCCATGAAAATACACAAATACCTCCAAGCCACCTCATAATACATCTATAAAAGACAAACGCCAGGAGACACTGCAGTGGGGTGGGGCAGAGGGGTGTCATGAAGCAATAATGGGATGTTCCTTAGATGAGGTTTTAATCTTTCTTCAAAACTTAATAAAACTCAAATGAGTCTCCCAAGACCAGATTTTATTATCGCAAATTCCCATTATGTCTCTGGGAGTAGCTCATGCCATAAAGTTTCCTCTGAACCTCTATAAAAACATATTCCCTCAGCTGCCTCACAGCAACTGACAGAAAACACCCATATCAACTTCCTGCTTCACCAATGAGCAGTAGCTGCACCTTGGCAACGGAGCCCTGGAGCCCAGCCGAAATATAATAGAATCTTCTGGCCCTTTTCCTACAGATATTATGGTTAATAAAAATGCATATGTTAGTTATGAGGTAAACTCCTGAGCTGTGAGGTCTACAGAGCATGTCTTTGTAGGAGATCATGACAAGATGATCTGCTGGTTTCTTGTGGTGTTACCATATAGATCCAGGACTAGTAAAGTACTGATCACCTTAGAGACATGAAAGGGACTTTTCCTTTATGTAGATCCCTGCCACACCCATTAGGGCCTGGAAATACCAGCTGAACTGTGGTGACCTCAGGTGCTGGTGCAAGGCCAGTGAGTTCTGTGATACACCACAAATACAATATCAGAGTTGGAGGGGACATTAGGAGGTCATCTAGTTTAACCTCCTGCTCAAAGCAGACCCCATCCCTAACTAAATCCCTAAACAGCCCCCTCAAGGATTGAGCTCACAACCCTGGGTTTAGCAGGCTAATGTACAAACCACCAAGCTATCCCTACCCCCTAACATATAGAGTGATACAGGTTGGTGTAGCACTGAGAATCATGGCTTAGGCTGACAAATCCTAGTGCTAATCCAGGTTAGTGTGGTTGTGGTCTGAGTTGAGTGAGGATGCTCAGATCTGGGCTTGGCTCCACAGGATGCCTGGACCCAGGTTCACTTTGTAGTGAAGACATACCCGTAGAGCAAAGGGGTGAAGCAGGAGGTGGGAAGTTGTTTGGACCATTACATTTCAATTTAATGATGGCTGAGAAAAGAAATGAGCCATTAGAAGTGTAGCTGAAAGCCCTTTCTTCCTTCTCCCATGACGCTCAGATCTGCACAGGCAGCAAGGGTCGCCATAGAGGCAGCTGGTTGCATTGCTCTTGGGGGCAGATGTAAATCTCTTGGGGACAGCTGTGTGTGACTGCAGCCCATCTTGAAGGGCTGCGCATCACATGAGCCACCCTCGATCTCTTGGATACCCCAGATGTTATTTAAGATGCTCTGAGATCTCATCAATAGGAGATGAACAATAGCAAATAAACCCCAAAGGGAGGGCCTTTCACCAGGGGAGGCTGGTGTCACCTGGAAGTGGCCTGGTAAAGCTGACACATAAAGATATGTTGAAGGCCAGTTCACAGCAGCAAATTGGACTAGCTTATAAATAAAAATGGATGTAGCAGTGGGAATCAGGATCCAGATGTGATGTTTGTGAGGCAGTTCAGACCTGGAGATCGGCGGAGACTTCACAACTAATGTACTTGTGTGAAGTCCTTTCCCAAAAAGTAGCTGCAAAATTGACCTCATGGGCATCAATTATTTATTGTCTCCCAATAATTTCCATATTGATATCTGGCAAAGCCAAAACCATGGCTGCTTATTTGTCAACTACATGACAGGCCATCCAATTTATCCCACGCTTCAATTAAACACTTGCAACTGGTCCGTGTCAGCCGACTTCACTTTGTGGGCCTCGGACTATGGGGTTGTTTAATTTCAGTGTAGATGTTTGAGCTTGGGCTGGAGCTCAGGAATTGGGACCCTCCCTCCTCAGGGTCCCACACCCTAGGCTCCAGTCTGAGCCTGGCTGTTCACACAGCAATGAAACAGCCTCATAGCCTGAGCCCTGCAAGCCCAAGTCAGCCGACATGGGCCAGCCGCGGGTGTTTAACTGCAGTGTAGACATAACCTATAAAGCTGGGTTCTTTCATTCTTCGGCATCTCACTAATGAAGGTCTGCAGAACACTGGCTTCTGTTACATCTGTGTCACCCTGTTGCCTTGATAGCCATCCAAAAGTCAAACCTGTGGAGCCCCGTTGTCTACAAATCAGTGTCACCTTCACAATCCTGTTGTCTTCAATGAGACTGCAGAGGTGTCACTCAGGGCTGGCCAACCTGTGGCTCTGGAGCCACATGCCGTGCGTCAGAAGTTAATATGTGGTTCTTTGTATAGGCACCAACTCCGGGGCTGGAGCTACAGGTGCCAACTTTCCAATGTGCCAGGGGGTGCTCACTGCTCAATCCTTGGCTCTGCCACAGGCCCTACCCCCACGCCACCGCTTCCTGTCCCCTCCCCTCAGCCTGCAATGCCCTTGCTCCCTTCCCCTCCACCCCAGCTTCTTGCACCCCATGAAACAGCTGATTGGGTGGTGTGGAGATGGAGTAGGAGGTGCTGACTGGTGAGGCTGCCAGTGGGTGGGAGGTGCTGGGAGTGTGTGTGGGGAGCGGGTGAGGGGCTGCTGACATATTACTGTGGCTCTTTGGCAATGTACATTGGTAAATTCTGGCTCCTTCTCAGGCTCAGGATGACCACCCTTGGTGTAGCTCATTGGTACTTAAGAGACACTTCTAATGGTGAAGTATGAGGTAGAGAATCCCAGTCTGTCGTTTGGGTGTGTTAGCTCTGCAGTGCTAAGTAAAGTAAAAAATCTCTTTTTTTCTGCCAAAATGAGCAGATCATGGGTGATCCAGCCACAGGAGAACAGTGCTGGAGAAAAGATGTCAGTCTTTTCCTCCCTCTTTTTTTCAGCTGCAATTCAAATGTTGGGAGCAGGGGCAGGTGGAAAGGATCAGCTCAGGACTCCATATTGCTAACCCCAAGGGCTCAATGCTCAAGAACCAGGGTGCCCAAAACCACACGGTTGGCTTAAGAACTATGACGTTTCTTTATTTATTTGTTTGTTTTAATTTTGGATGCTTGTCATTTGAACTGCTGGTTTCTGAGCCCTGTGAGTTCACGCAGGTCACATGTTCAGGCTTTTCTCCATAACCAGGAGGGCTAGAAACTTACTTTTTTAAAAGAAATGGGTTGTTGCATAATCACATGACTCCAAGAAGTGGGGCTTTAAGAGAGATTGCAGCTATCTTGAGACATACACTTACATCATGAATGTTGGCAACGCTGTGAAACTTTGAGTGCTTATCAAAACCAAACTGCCAAATTTTTCTGAGCTGTGATGGTCCCAGGATATTAGAGAGACAAGGGAGGTGATATCTTTTATTGGGCCAACTTCTGCAGGGGAAAGAAAATAGCTTTTGAGCTACAGAGAGCTCTCCTTCACGCCTGTGTAGCTCGAAAGCTCGTCTCTTTCACCAACAGAACTTGGTCCAATAAAAGATATTACCTCACCCACCTTGTCTTTCAAAACCATTTTGAGGCTTATCCATCACTGCATATACTGAGAGCCCTTAGTTTCCCCTCCAACACTCTCTGCACCATACATGGTAGAAAGTGTTTCCTATAGAATCGAGCCCATTGTGAGTTGTCAAAATCGCTGCCTTGAGAATCATATGGCCTCACGCTGAGCCCTCTCAGCTATCATTGACCACAGTGAAAGCTGCAGGCATTCTGCTCCTCTAATGGTCAAACCTGTGGTCAGTTTCCTTGACGGAATGAGTCAGTAGATCTGATTTTCCCCTTGCTGGCATTGATTTCACCCTGGGTCAACTCCATTTGCTTCACTAGACTTACTCCCAGTTTACTCCAGTGCCAGTGAGAGGATAGTCAGGTCCTTAGAGTCTGATTCCATCTTCACGTCAGTGTAAATCAGGAGTTATTCCACTGAAGTCAATGAAGAGACACTAGTGGGAGAATGATGCTTACAGGGCCTAAAAAGCTTATTAGAAAGGAGTCTAATGTCCACACTATACACTGATTTTCTCAATCAAACTTGCAGCGTTTCATGAATAACTAGAAATAAGGTCATGAATAACTAGAAATAAGGCTGCACCAAAGCACTAGATCTTCATAGATTCATAAAGACCAG
The DNA here is from genome assembly GCF_003597395.2 of Chelonoidis abingdonii. Taxonomy (NCBI): domain Eukaryota; kingdom Metazoa; phylum Chordata; order Testudines; family Testudinidae; genus Chelonoidis; species Chelonoidis abingdonii. The sequence goes on from NC_133770.1 coordinate 8,271,137, forward strand.
AAGAGATCATTAGATCAGCTAGTGTGATCTGCTATACATCATCAGTTATAGTATTTCACTGTTATGCCTGCATTGAACCCAGTAACTGATGTTTAACTAAAGCACCTTTTCCAAAAAGGCATCCAGTATTGAGCTGAAGAAATCAAGAGCTGGGGAATTTACCACTTCCCCATGGTAGTTAGTTCCAACGACTGATCCCCCTCATGATTAAAAACCTGTGCCTTATTTCTAACTTGAATTTATCTGGCTTCACTTTCCAGCTATTGGTTCTTATTATACCTTTTCCCGCTGATTAAAGAAAACTTTAGTACACATTTCCTCCCTGTGGAGGTAGCCATACATCATAATCTGAATGCTTCTGATCTACTGTAATCGTTTTTTTAACCAGCTTAAGCTACCAAAGCAACAAAAGGTATGAATTCAAATTTAGTTTAGGCAAGTGATGTTCTGTTCCAGATCCAAACATTGTAAGTGGCTGTTATCTCTATAATGAAACTGAGCTAATACCCTAGATCCAAACAAATTCAGACTTCAGGGAAGTTTGAATCCAGATCTGACATTTTTGGGCTGGTCCCATTTCTATAACATTTTAAGGGCAGGAATTATATTTAGGTCAGTGTTAGTAATAATGTGGGTTCTCAGACAGACCTGGGATTTTCCAAAGTTCCTGAGTCAGAATCCTTGGTCTGTTTCTCACAACAAAATGTGCAATGGCTGGTTAAATGCAATTTCTCTTCTCAAGAGTCGAATCATAAAAATCCCAATCCACCCACAATTTCTGTCCCTGAGTCATTTCAGTAGAGGTTTTTTTGTGACATCTCTGATAAATTTACTGCTAGAGATGTACAACTGGTCAAGAATTTGCATTTTTTTTCTGTCAAAAACAACCTCTGCAATTTTCATAGGCTTTTTTAAAATTTTCCACTTTCCAGGGGACATTCAGTGCTATTTTAATAATTATTATTTGAAATTTGTACCTATTTTTTTCACAATTTTATTAACATAATTTTCCATTTTTCATGAAGAGTTAGGTAACATTTTAAGCACATTTTTAACTGGAATGTTCATCAACATTTTTTTTATTTATTTAACCCAAAACCAGATGTTGAGCAAACTGGGAGTTTTAATAACTGTTTGACTAGCATTTTCAACTAAAACAGATTTTATGACAAAATTTGAAAACAAACAAGTTGTTTCTCCTCCTTTGAAGCAAAAACAACTTCAACACAATGGAAGTTTTCACAAATCCAGATTTCCATTTTTAGGCCAGCACTAAAACGAGGGGTGTGTTGATCTCCAGTGGTGCTAACTCTTGTGATTTTATTGTAAGTCTTGCAATAGTTGACGTTTTCCTTAAGGTCTCTGCTCCTGGAGGAAAGTGAATAAAGGAAGATCTGTCCTCATCTTTTTTAAAGTAAGTTTCTAGCCTTCATGGTTGCAGAAAAAAGCTCAAAGATTTGATCCAAGTGCACCCAGAAAGCTCAAAAACTAGAAGACAAATAATAAGAATTCAGCTTAAAAAAACTCTCATCATTTTTAAACGAGTCTCACAATTATTGGGGTGGGGGAAGGGTGATACGTTTTTTTTAAATATTTGGGACTGGCGATACTACATCTTTGCAAGGAGGCAGTGTAAGGCAATGGTGTGGGGGCGCAGTCTAGCTTAGAGGTCAGAGCAAGCGTCAGGCCTAGTAATTGGAGCAGGCATTGGGAACCAAGCATCAGAACCAGGGATCAGGATCAGAGCTGGAGTCGGTAGCTGGAGCCAAAGGTCAAGCTGGAGGTCAGAAACGGGATACCAGAGCTGAGGGTCAAGCTGGAGTGAGCAGAGCCCAGGGTCAAACTGGAACTGGAGGCAGCAGTCAGAAGTCAGATCCACACGTCAAGCTGGGGGTCGGTAACCAGAGCAAGGAGGGGTTCAAGAGAGGGGCAGAACAGAGGCCAGGCAGGAGTGCAGGAATAAGGTAGCATGGAGCAGTCACTCTGATGGCCATGAGCACTAGCCAGCTGCTGCTGGAATAAGGGCTGGCCTGTTGGCCCCTCCAGCCAGTCAGGTGGCGTGCACAATCAGCCGGCTGCACCGATGAGGCTGCCTGGAGGTTAGCTCTACTACAAGGCCTGATTCCTGAGAGACAGAACCTCAGAAGGGTTTCAAGAGAAGACAATAACAAGGGGCCAGCCATGGAGCTTCAGAAGGAAGGGTGGGAAATGTCATGGAGGCCTACTAAGTAGCTGTACGGCTCTGGGTGGGTCAGATGGGTAATGAAGTGAAAAGTTCCAACCTCTTTAAATCCTGGGATGATGGCGGGGGGAGTGGGGGGCGGGGTTGAGGTCAAAATACTGGGCTTGCTTCTCTTCTTTTTTATAGCAGTGTAACTGGCCCCAGTTCTGTGCTCACTCATACTGGTGTGAATCTGGAGGAACTCCCTCACTGCCAGGAGTTATTCCTTGATTCCACTGGCTTCAGTGGAATCACTCCTGATTTTCATAGATGCCAGAGAAGAATTAGGGCTGGTGTATGCTTGGAAATTTATCAAAATAGCAATTCCAGACTAATTATTCCAGAATAGCGCATTCAGGATAAGCCCGCCATGTGGGCGCTCAGAGACCAGGTCTACACTACAGAATCATTTTGGTAAAACCACGCTGTTCAGTGGTGGGAAAAATCCACACAGTTATATCAACCTAAGTGCTGCTGTAGGCAGAGCTATGTCAGCAGGAGACATCGACACAGTGCTCTCCCGTTGGCATCAAGTTTCTTCACTGAAGCCCTGCAGCAGCGCCGATGCAGCGTTTTTAGTGCAGGCCTGCTCTTATTCTGAAACAAGAGTGACTTTCTCCTCTTTAGTTGAATCCACTTTGGAAGTAGAATAAGCTCAATCAGGAAGTTATTTTGCAATAGTTCTCCTTTAATAGGTCTTTTGGTAAATTTCCAAGCAGAGGCAAACTCTTAGGCCCACCATAGACATATCCAAAGGCAGGCGTTGGAGAACCACGTGGCACTCTGTAACAACAATACATTGCCCTTTTTAGCTCCTTTCATCTGGGAATTGTAATGCACTTTACAGACGTGAATTCATTTAGCCTCAGTACATCCCTGTGCAAAAGATATTAGCCTGTGAGCATTGTACAAATTGCCAGACTGAGACCAGTGGCGCCAGTTATGTGGGGTTGGGAGGCATTCCAACCTTCCCACCACCCAACTGTTTGCACTGGCTCAAAGTTCCACGGGCCACAGAGCTCGGGGTGCGGGGTATGACCCCAACCACTTTTAAGCAATGGTCCTGTACCAAATCTGTATAGCTTCTTCCGAAGCGGTCGGGAGTGTCACTCCAGCTGCATGGTCACAATGCCACTGATATTTGTCCCAGCTGCCCCTCTGAACAGATTTGTCCCGACCACCCTTTTATCCAGACAGAAGGGTGTCTGGGCCAAATGGTGCCATGACCTGGCCCGCCAACTGAGACAGATAGAGATTAAATGACTTACCCAAGGTCATGCAGCCATGATGGCAGCAACATGAAACAAAACCCAGGCTCGGTTTTCCCAAGGCTCAGAGCTGTCCTTTGTGATGGGTGGTAGTGCCCCAGTTATGGCTTCACTGAGTCAGTGTCAGCCTGGCTGCAACATGTTTAAAGTATATTGGAACCAAAGAAATCCTAGCAACGGTGTTACTAGATAGAGAGGGTAACCTCGTTAATCATGATGCCAAAAAGGCAGCAGTGGCCAGCAAATATTTCTGGTTTGTCTGTGGAAGAAGCAGGAGGATGAACTCATCGATTATCAGGATGATGACATTATTCCAGTCCATTAGTAACTGAAGAGGATGTTAGATAACATCTTCTAAGGGCAAACATTTTTAAATCAGAAGGCTTGGATAACTTGCACCCAAGAGTGCTAAAGAGCTGGCCGAGGAGATCGCTGGCCAGCTAATGTGCATGTTTAATAAATCTTGAAATACTGGGGAAATTCCAAGACACTGGGAGAGGACTAATGTTGTGCCTATCTTCAAAAAGGATAAGCACGATGCCCTGGATAACTATAGACCGTGTGGCCTGCCATTAATCCCAGGCGAAATAATGGAAAAGTTGGTACAGGATTCAACTAATAAAGAATTAAACATAGGCACATATTTAACACCAGTCAATGTGGTTTATGGAAATTCGGTCCTGTCAAAAACAAACCTGTTGTCATTCTTTGATGAGAGCGCAAGTTTGGTTGATAAAGGTAACTGTGTAGATGGAATATACTTGGATTTTCATAAGGCATTTGAATTAGTACTGCACAAAATTGCAATTAAAAAATTAGCACTACGCCATGTAAATAGGACATTGTTAACTGGATTAAGAACTGGATTCCTGACAGAATCTCAAAAAGCAGTTGTCACTAAGGAATTGTCATCAAATGCGGGTGTTTCTAGTGGGATTCTGCAGGAACCAGTTCTCAGCTTGATACTATTGAGTATTTTCACTGCTCATCTGGAAGTAAGCATAAAATCACTGCCGACAAAATTCGCAGGTGGCACACACAGATGGGCAGAGTAGTAAACAGTGATGACAAGGCAGTCATACGGAAATATGTGAATTGCTTCATAAGCTGGACCCATTCGACCAAAATGCCTGTTAATACATCCAAACGCAACATGATACAGAATGGGGCCTCTTTTCTGCAAAGCAGAGACTCTGAAAAGGATCTAGGGATAATAGCAAGCAAGCAACTGAACATGAGCTGCCAGCAAGATACGATGACAAAAAGAGCTGATGGGATCCTTGTATGTATAAACGTGGGGGGCGGGTTATGATGAAGAGAAAGGAGGTGATTTTACCTCTTCACATGCCATCGGCGAAACAGAGGCCGGAATCCTGTGTACACTTCTGGTGTCCATGTTTAAAAAGGAGGGTGAGAAATTGGATGCAGTGCAGGAGAGAGCCACAAAAATGAGGCGAGGGCTGGAGAAAATGTCTTACCGTGGGTGACTTACAGAGCTCGTTGTATCTAGCTTTGCAAAAAAGAAGACAGAGGTGATTTGATTCCAGTGTATAAATGCCACCTCAGGAGAAAATACCAGGTAGTAACGGGCTCTTTAATGTAGTAGAGCATAACAATCTGGCTGAAGCTAGACAAAATTCAAATGAGAAACTAGGCACAGTTATTTAACAATGCGGGTTATTAACCGGTGGAACAAATGACCAAGGGAAGTGGTGGATTGTCCCTTTTCTGGCTGCCTTTCTGAAAGATCTGCTTTAGCCAAGCACAAGTTATTGGGCTCAATACAGGGGTAATTGAGTGAAATTTAATGGCCAGTGATATACAGGTAGTCAGACTAGTTGCTTTAATGGGCTCTTCTGGCTTTAAACTCTATGGATCAGTTAGAGTAGCCTCAGGGCTGCTGTAACTTGCACCGCTGGCATAGGGTGGAGTAGAAGCATTCCAATCCACCTCATCGATAGCCGACTCTCAAAACACCTCTCCCAGCACACATCCCCCACCCTGGGGGGGCTGGCACAGGAACCAGCTTTGCCAGGTTAACAGCAGCAAAGTTCCCTTTTGCAGGAGAATTCAATTTATGGCCAGATTCCAGCTCTCTGCGCTGCAGGAGCAGCACAAAGCATCCAGATCATGCCAAAGAATCTGTCCCTTGGCAAGGATTAGAACCCTATTGATCTTACCTCCTGTGTCATGCTCTAACCCCTAGATAGGGTGACCAGACAGCAAGTGTGAAACATCGGGATAGGGGTGGGGGGTAATAGGAGCCTATAGAAGAAAAAGACCCCAAAATCAGGACATCTGATCACCCTATATCTAGACCATGTTGCCTCCTCTTCTTTTGAATCCCCATCGTGTTCTCACATCCCCAAATCATGTCCTAGGTTTAGTGGCAAGTTTTAAATCAAAGGGGAACGAGGTGGGGGGGCATCAGATGACATCATGTTCTTTAAACCTAGAGAGATCTACAGAATAACAGGAGAAAAAGTGTGTAATAAGGGAAAATAGGCTGGGTTGGCTGTGACAGGAAACTGGGTGTAATATGATGTGATAGGGAATTGCATAGCTGGGTGTGATGTGAACAGGAAATGTGTACAATAGGAAGTACAGTAAGTGGGAGTGTGGAGCGATACCATCTGATGTGGCTGGGAAGTGGTTTGAGGACAGCCTGATGTGCGACTGGGAACCGGGGCCTGGCATGCTGTGGAAAGAGCATGGCGTCCTGTGCTGCTAAAGAGTACAGGATGCTCCTGTGGTTACTTACAACTGCAGAGTTCAGCGGGAGTGACTGCTCCCCACAGCTGTTCATCAGCGCCATGCCCCACACATACTCCTGCACACACGGAGGAGAAGGAAACACAGACACCCGAGGGTTTCAAATGAGAACAGGATTTCTCACGTTACTGCGAGTGACCTGCAAGGAAAGCGCGCACGAGAGAACGTTCAAAAGGAGAGAGCCCGCAGGGGAAACTTCACCTTTCATCCTGTGTGGGGGCATATCCTTCCTAGGCTTTCACTCCACCAGCATCCCAGAGCCAAATCCTCAGAGGGATGGAGCACTATTAAATCCTGGTGAATTATGGTACTCGGAACCCACCCAGGTTTGACCCACTGAAATCAGAGATGGAAAACCCTACTCGTATGACCAATATTGGCTTATCAACTCCATCCGTCCTCCTCCTCCAACCTCAAATCCTTCCATACAGCTGAACCAGCCCCACTCTGGAGCTGTTGAAGGACTCCGCTAGGGGCCACCAAATCTGCAGCTATCTAGAGCAGCGGTTTTCAAACTTCAGCAAACTCAAGGACCCACATTTCAATTTTAAATTTTTGGGGAGCTCCCCAAGCCCCAGGCCCCACCCCTACTCCCCCCTTCCTCCAACTCCCTCCCCTCAGCCCCAGCCCTGCCCCTACTCCACCCCTTCCTCCAAGGCCCCAGCCCCCGCTCACTCGATCCCCCCTTCTTCCATTGCTCATTCTCTCCCCCACCACTCACTTTCACGAGGCTGGGGCAGGGGGTTGAGGTGTGGGAGTGAGTGTGGCATGCGGGCTCTGGGAGGGAGTTTGGGTGTGAGAGAGGGTGAGAGGTTCAGGCTCTGGGAGGGAGTTTGGGTGCAGGAAGTGAGCTCTGGGCTGGGGCTGGGGGGTGCAGGAGGAGATGAGAGGTTCAGGCTCCCACCAGGCAACGCTTACCTTGTGCGCCTCCCGAAAGTCATCTTTCTGGCAGCGGCTCCCAGGTGGAGAGACCACGATGTCTCCACGCACTGCCCCTGCCTACAGGCACCGCCCCTGCAACTCCCATTGGCTGCAGTTCCTTGCCAGTGGAAGCTGCGGAGTCAAGACTTGGGGTGGGAGCAGCATGCAGAGATTCTCTCCCCCCCCCCCACAGGGGCTGCAGGGAGTGGCACGGAGCCAGAGCAGGCAGAGAGTCTGCCTTAGTCCTGCTGCTCCTCTGGAGGGGGAGGTTTGGACTCTGGCAGCTAGCCCATGGCATCACCTGTGCCACTATGTCCACACAGGTGAAGCTAGCATGAGTCTCTCTACCCAGGCTGGGAGGCTGATGCCCAGCTTCAATGTACAGAACCACTGAAAGCAGGCCATTGCTCGGGGTGATACTGTGATGAAGAAACGAGCAGAGGAAAATGTACACTAGTAATTAGGACATAACTCCTCAGAATCATATTGCCTCTAGTAGACCGTGGAAGAGTCTCTCAGGGGAAAAGAAGGAACCCTCTTCCCTTTGACTCTTAATCCCAGACAAAGCAGTGGAGGGATATACTGTGGTCACCTGTCAAAAATGCCAGCTCACGGTATCAGTTCTTGCCTAGAAATGACTTACATGAGTGACACTGCATTGCATTTGGCTCTTTAGGCAATAGTTTTCCCAGCTTACATCAGAGCGTTTAAGCAGCTCCAGCCACCTAATCCTCTAAAGACATTTTTCCAAGCTTTCTGCTATTAAAATCAATCCACTAAAATGCTTGCCTGGAAGAAATAAAGGGTGTGATATTACAAATCATTTGACATTCTGCTTTGTAACCAGTTTTACACTATTACTTTCAAACATTTTAATAATAATAACAATAAGAATGATAATAATAATGAATATAATGAAAACCCCTTTGCAATATCTGTTTCGAGCGTATTGTCACCCTGAGAGAAATTTAATTAGGAGTGGCCCAGGTTGCTATAGACACCAATCCTCATACAAAGGACTGGCCTCTTAGAGACTGTGTTTTGCATTATACTTTATTAATATTATTATCTCCTTCTAAACTCCTGCTTCCTCTTACTCTGGGAAATGCCGTGCTTTTTAAAAGGTCAGTGGGAAGGGATAAAGGTTTTTTATTAAACTGAAACCTCGTGGATTTTCACTTCTTCTCTCACATAATCATTGAGAGGTGAAATGAAATATCTAATTAGGGAGAAGAGGCCTGGTGGTGCTTTATGGAGGGTGAACAGCAACACGTTTTGCCCTCGATGGCCATATATTTGGGGTGCTTAAAAATTCCTTTGGTTCGAGTGGGACTGCCTCGTTTTAAGTTTAAGGACTAGCACTGAAGCCTTAACTAGCTCTAAAACGAGAATTCACTTTTTAAATGCCCTTTCCACTGAGCCCTCCGACTCCTCAATACCTTGTGGCTGAGTTGATGACTATTATTGTTATATGGATTATGATGGCACCTGAACGTCCTACTGAAATGAGACCCCATTGTTGTTGATGAACATAATAAGAGACAGACCCTGCTCCAAGATTTTACAATCTAAGTGAACAAGACAGACAAAGGGTGGGTGAAAGAACAAGCATTACCACCCCTCTTTTACAGATAGGGAATGAAGAGATAAGTTAAGTGACTTGACAAAGGATCCACAGGAAGTCTGTGGCAGAGAGATGAAAAGCAGTCAGATTTCCCTTCCATCTGCAAGCAGCCTGCTGTTACAATGCGTTAATTCTTTAGGGTGGGGTTTAGGATGGTGCGATGATTAGGGTGGAGTCAATTCCCAGCTTCACCAAAGACTTCCTCTATGACCCCAAGCAAGTTGCTTAATCTGTCTGGCCAGATTCTCCAAGGTATTTAGGCTCCTAACCCCCCTGATTTCAATGGAATTTAGGCCCCTAGATCCCTTTGGGGATCTGGGCCTCAGTTCCTCATCTGTAAAATGGGTTAAATAGAGGTGTGGTGAGGTGCTCAGCGACTACAGTAGTGGAGCCCAAGAAATCGTCTGAGATATGTACATTTATTGGCTATTTTCCTTTGTCATCCGCCTGCAGTTTAAGGAAGAGATTTCAGACCCGGTGAGACACAAATTCTCTAATACGCTGCTGCATGCTGGTGAGAGGCAGCTCACTTCTTCCCACACCAGTTCTTTGATTTCACAGCTCTCCCACCACTTCCATGACCTTCTCCCTGAGGTGCAATCTGAACGGGTCACCCCTGGTGAGTGCGTGGGATACAGGTAACGCGAGCCAATAACTGGCTGAACCAACACAAATCCCACCAGAGATGGAGAGTGGAGATATGGTGCCTCTTTATCTCTAGGACTCTAACATTGGTCTATTCCTTGCCTTTTTTCGGGGTTCAAACAGCATTATCCTAGCAATGGTTCTGATTCTGAAGGTGGAACGGAAGGGTAGCATCAGGAGGAGTCTGAACACCAGCCAGTGTTCAGCACAAGGTGAGGGAGGAGGGGCTTTCACAGCGTCTGAAACGGCCTCATTCTGGGGAGGTCCACCATGAGAGGCAGAGCTGCTGAACCCCTCCTGTGCTTAAGCTTGCTCAGTCTGGGGACCTGACAGCACTCATACACCCTGACCTTCCCCTTAAATAACACAGCTCTGCCAGGCTGACGCAAATGGCGAGTTTACGAGAGCTTACCATCAGGTACGGGAACCAATCCAATGCTTTGCCAGCATTGTATTCTGGCTCTGGCTCCGTAAATGACCACAGCGTCTTACAGCATCAGGTTCCATTTTGTGTGAAAGACCCAGCATCGTGTGTATTGTTCTGCACTACATAGATCTGTACTGGGTATTTTTAGCTCTACAACCCCCCCCATGTACACATGTGTTTTCCCCTATGCTTTCACCACCCCCAAATCACTTTTCTCTCCCTGCATCGACTGTCCATAAGCACTGTGGATAATGGGGCTAAAAGCAGTGTCTAATGAAGATGGTCTTATGGTAAAGGGCACTGGATGGAGACTCAGGAGACTGGTATCAATTCCCAGCTCTGCCACAGATTTCCTGTTTGACCTTGGGCAACTCATTTAATCTCCCTCTGGGGATAATAAATAAGACAGCAGGTCTGTCACGGAGATTGTGAAAGTCACAGATTCCGTGACTTTTTGTGAACTCCATGAAATTCTGCACCTGCAGCGGCCAAAGTTGCTGACCCTAGGGTTGCCTAAGCAACAGGTGGCCCTGCAGCCATCTGCACAGGCCACTGCTAGAGCAGCCCCAGGGCAGTTGGCCTTGAGAACCACCCAAGCAGCGGCCGGTGTGGCTGGCTTGGGGACTGCTGAGCAGTGGTCCTGGGGGTGGCCAGAGCAGCAGCCCTGGGGTGGCTGCACCAGCTATTGCTCAGTGATGCCAGGCAACTGACCCTGGGGACACCCAAGCAGTGGCCGGAGAGAGGCTCTGGGAGCAGCTGGAGCAGCAGCCAGAGCGGCCCTGGGGCAGCTGCACCAGTTGCTGCTTGGCAGCCCTGGTAACTGGTCCCAGGGACCACCCAGGAAGCAGCCGGTGCCACTGGCCCGCCTGAGCAGCGGCACCCCGGGGGCCCCCCCAGAGCAGCAGGGCCCCAGGGCAGCTAAGATTTAGTCAGGGGTGTTTCTAGTAAGTCATGGGCAGGTCACAGGCTATGAATTTTTGTTTATTGTCCGTGACCTGACCATGACTTTTACTAGAAATACCCATGACTAAATCTTGTCCTTAATAATAATTCCTCCCTGTCTCACAGGGGGGCTGAGAGGAGAAATGCTTTAATGAATGTGAGATGCTCAGCTACTGGCGCAAAGTAGAGGTAGAGTGAAGTTGTCATATGCATCCAACACTTCTGCTCTGTTTCCACTTGCACATCTCTCGAAGGCTTTCAGTGCCACCTTGTTTCAGACTGTGCTTCTGGAATTTGAGGCTCTGCTTGGTTTAGCTTTTCAGTCATGGTTTTGCTCTCAAAACCAGCTGAGTTTTCCAAAGGTCAAACACGCTGCCCTGAGGACAAATTGTTACCAAAGTGCAGAAGTGTAAGGGAAAGAAAATTGCACAAACTTGCGCCGGTGAATCACTTAACTATCCCTTGCCTCAGTTCCCCATCTGTAAAATGGGGATAAAGACTATGGCAGTGAGAGCCATAGATAGATTTTAGACAGAGCAGCTGTGAGAGCCTTGGGACTCCTTTTGTCCCACCAACAATTCCTCCCAGCCTACCATAAGAATGCTAACAAAGGAGGCTATGGCAGAGTTCTTGCAGGGCCGCTGCTGTCTGTCATATCACTTCTCACCCATTTCTACACCTAGAGTAACTTGCATGGGCTGACGGTGGCCCAGATATTCTCTCAGAGCTGCAGAAAGTGCTTGTTTTTGCCAGTGTTTTGCTCATCCTGTAAGTCAGCAGAGAGTGCCCTGGCAAAAACTAGCATAGTCAGCTGGCTGAAGTCTTTCCTTTGTACCTCATCAGGCTACTGTGCCGGGTTCCCCCTGGTACCTCTCCAGGAAGCTGATCAGCTGAGTGAATTGGCCTGTGACCTCTGAGAGAGACGAGGTATTATTGTTATTATGGGAAAAGAAAGCCAGATTTCCAGCTGGCATTAAATTGTCATTGCTCTATTGTCGTCGATGCAGCTACACCAATTTACGCCGCCCAAGGATCCGGCCCAGGAACCGCAGACCGCCAAATAGCCGCTCAATCAAAAAAAGTTAATGATCGAGTAAAAAATGACGCACGCTCAAGCTGTTCTTGGCTTCGTCAGCAGCACAGATGCATGCTGAATGGTTCAGTCAGGGCGAAATTTACCTCTGTGCAGAGCAGCTGTTCAGGGCTGAGTGCCCCTTTTAAGGGCCTCAGTGAGGGCCCACTAGGGCATGGGTAACACGCTAGTGAATGTGGCCCACACGAGGATAATGGCCTATAACTGTTACTAACTAATGGGGTTGCTTCTTTAGCTCAAGCAATGCAGGTCTGGGCTTTGGTGGGTTTAAATGCTGCTGACAGCTTTACCATCTGACTGAGACAGAGTGCCTCCTAGGGATGCTCTTAGGGTGGTACCGTGTATACCCCCCCGCTGCTTGTGAAGGGCATTGCCTGAAAGGACCCTCTAACCCTCACTTCTTGGAACACGTTGTTGGTTCTGATGCAGACCAGCTGCATTTACAGCATCGTGTTCATGATACATCTTTGATGGAACCTCACACCCTTTTAGGCACTGAGCTTGTGCTACAGCAGGGTTTGACACACTAAGCTAGGTCCGTCCTCTGATCAAGGCTATGCTCAGATCCAAAAAAATAGAGACCTTCTTCTTAGAGCTGTCTCCCTTCTTGACCCCGACCAGGGAAAGATTCAAAGCTCATGTGAATTACGCCAGGAAGATGCAAGCTAAGTGTTATGCATGTTCAAGTTTATTTTGCTTATGGTATTAGTGTTGCAGGGGAAATGTATAAATATATGCAATGACCAACCAAAAAAGAAAAAAGAAAAAACATATGAAAACAGACCACAGATTCTCAAGAGATAACTTACCATAATAAGTGACATGACAGAATTTAAAAAACAACAGAGTATACCGAATAAATAAGAAAACCTATCCCTTAGGATCAACAGATTCCAAAGGACCATAAATATAATATCATGCTATTTAGGTTAGGGGTAAAACACAACCTTCTTGTCCTATTAATTCTCAGACCAGATATTTCATGACCGCTATGGGCTTGATTTTTCAACCTTTATTCACACTGAGCCAAATTCACCTCTGCAGAGGAACAGCACCATGGCTATGCAAGGGGTAAGGGTCTCTTTTTAGTTTTTAAGTGAGACTTAGGGGGTCACAGGGTCACAGCAGTGAATTTCACCCAAGGAGTAGTATTTTCTCAGATGATCTATCTACCTGCACGTTGTGAGTAATAGACGCAGAATCAGGCACTACCACTCGGTAGTGAAGTTAAGCATGTGCAAAGCAACTGAAGGATTGTGTCCTAGATCATTCACCTGATTTTAAAAAAATACCCAGAATATCAAAGCTAATGTTAACCCAACAGGAAACTCTTCTGTAAGGGAACAAAGTGACTCTTACAAGTTCAGAGGTGCCCTTCCCCTGTTATTCAGGCTCTTCATTGAGCAACACGGTGAACAAATATTTGCAGTGGCAAACTGTGCAGCCGGATGGGCTATGGAGAGGCTAGTCAAATGGAGTAATTTTGAACTCATCCATTCTTGAGATAACCTATTTCACCTTTACGGGTGGGGCTAGCCCAATGATAATATGTTGACTTGTCTAGTGTGTTTCATTCATGGATCGTGTAGGCTGTGTAGCCATCCCTTTCTGTCACTGTCTGAGGGAGGCCACGCCTCCTCGCTGTCATGTACCTGTAAAGGTGAGCTCAAAGGGAGGAATTAGCTACATTAGTGCTCCGGTCCTCCAGCCAGGCAGAATGGTATGGCAGTCTCTGAGCCCCAGGACCTTGGTCAGGGCGAGACAGCAAACAGTAGGCCCTAGCTTGTAATCAGGGTAGAGTGGCTACGCAGTCTATGAGCCCCAGGTAAGGGTGAGCGCCAGCATCATCTGGGGATCAGATAAGGGTGAGCGGTAGGGTATGACAGGCCTCTTGGCCTACGATGGGGGTGCTGCCATCCCAAGGGTGGGGTGGCAGGGGGTAGGGGGATGTGGGCCCACCCAACACCACTGCATCCCAGCCCAGGGCCCTAACATCGAGGGAGTGGTCCACCACTGGGTCATTGGGGATCTGCCCGCAACACACTGATCTTGTAGCAGGCCAACTCTACAGATGGTCAGCTAGTTCCCCTGGACTACTTCCTACTTCCCTCGTGTTTGGTACCTCTATACTGTGTGGGTCATCGGTCATCTCAGGGAGCTCTGGCCAGTCTGCAGGCGGCAGCCCCAGCAGCTTCTTGGTGTCTTGATCAGCCAGTAGTCCTGGGAGCTCTGGCCAGTCCTCAGGAGGTAGCCCCAGAAACTCCTCTGCTTGCTCCTGCATCAGGCGGGATGCGACCATCTCCTGTGGTGGCTCCAGCCCAACTGAGCTTCAGGGCCTGCCTTTTGCACTTCTCCTTCCTGTCCTGCCCTTCAGCTTCTGTCGGGATGAACGTGGCTCTCCTAGTTTGGTCCACCAGGGCATGTGTTATGGTCCCTCCATGTCACCCTCTGATGGAGGCCACGAATCCTCACTACAGATCCCTTTACATGTTAAGAACATAAGAACATAAGATTAGCAATGCTGGATAAGACGTATGGATGATCTAGCTTTCAACAGTGGCCAATGCCAGATGCTTCAGAGGTAATGAATAGAACAGGGCAATTATCAAGTGATCCATCCCCTGTCATCCCAGTCCTGCTATCCTGCAGTCTGAGGCTTAGGGACACCCAGAGCACGAGGTTGCATCCCTGACCATCTTGACTAATAGCCACTGATGGACCTATCCTCCATGAACTAATCTAATTCTTCTTTGAACCCAGTGTGATGGGGCAAGGCCAGATGGCTACAGTAAAGTACTGAGAAACAGGTATGTTAGCCCCAGGCTAAACAAATCCCTAGTAGCCTGGTAACCAAATGGCAGTTGCTCTCCAGGTTTCTAGACTGGAGCCAATTAAGATCTTTCTAAGAGGCAGTAGAGATGCTACTTTAATTAAGAACACCTGTAGCCAATCAAAGGCAGCTAATCAGGGCACCTGACTTTAAAAGGAGCTCACTCCAGTCAGGCAGAGAAAGCCAGAGAGAAGGAGCGTGTGTGAGGCTGGGAGCAAGAAGGAAGGAAGCTGAGAAGTGAGAAGGAGTGTACTGCTGGAGGATTGAGGAGGACATAGCATATACTGCAGACACCAGGAGGAAAGGTCCTTGATGAGGATAAGAAGGTGTTTGGCATGAGGCCATGGGAAGTAGCCCAGGAGTTGTAGCTGTCCTGCAACTGTTCGGAGGCACTATAGACAGCATGCGATCACACAGGAGTACAGAAAGGGGCCCCGGGGCCTGGTCCGCCACCTACCCCAATCCCTGATCAGACACAGGAGGAGCTGACTCAGACTGTGGGTTCCACAAGAAGGGAAGATCACTGAGGTGAACAAATCCGCCAATAAGCGCAGGACCCACCAAGGTGGAGGAGGAACTTTGTCACACCAGTTATACTTTTGTTCATCTATGTGTCTGATCATTCTGTTCTTTGCTATGGTTTCAATCAATTTGCCCAGTACTGAAGTTAGGTTTACTGGCCTGTAATTGCCAAGATCACCTCTGGAGCCTTTTTAAAAAATTGGCATCACATTAGCAATCCTCCAGTCATCTATACAGAAGCTGATTTAAATGGTAGGTTACATATCATAGTTAGGAGTTCTGTTCTGTCAGAACTCTTGGGTGAATCCCATCTGGCCCTGGTGCCATATTACCCTGGTGAATGACACCTCACAACTGTCCAGTGAGGCAAGGTAAGTGCTATTATCCCACTCCTACAGGGTGGGGATTCTGAGGCCCAGAGGATGAATGACTTGGCTATGATCATGCAGGAAGACAATAGCAGAGCTCGGGTTAAGAACTCCTCAGTTCTGGTCCTGCTGCTCTGTCCCATATATCATGCTCCCTCAATCCTTCAATAACAAAGTGAATGTTTCACCCGTAGCTCCCCACAATGGCACAGTCTTCCTCTTGCCAGGCCTTATATCTAAACAATGAACTGTTACCAACAGCCAGCCTCTTCTCTCTTCACTTTACCCTTTGACACCCCAAATCTCACAGTAGTGACCGATCACAATTCTGTGCTGTCCAAGACACTGAAACGATGTAGTAAAGTTTCCACAGACCTTTGCCTTGAGGTCCTCCGCCGATCTGGGGGCTTCAAATGCACACTTCGGGAACAGAGTCTCGGGTTGGACTAAGTAACTGTACTAGGCAATACTGGAGATGAATCAAAACCTCACCTCCAAACTCCAGCAAATTCCCGAGTGGGGGCAAGTGGACAGATTGGAATCTCCACATCTGAATCTGACCTTAGGAGCTCGCTCTACATTTGCTACCTTGACACTGGCTGAGTAGAAACTTCTTTTATGAAACCCATGCAACTAACCCGTTGATCTCTTCAAACTACAACTGGGATGAATCAAAAAGCAACCTGAATCTTCACCAAAAATTCAATCCAAACCCAAAGAGAAACTTTCCTGAAGTTCTAAAACTTTTGTTAAACTCCTAAAACGATATTTTTCTCTCTGGCCAGGATAGGAAGCAGAAGTGCCAAGCTAACATGAGACAAGGGAATTTCCACCCTGACCAGAAGAAGCATGAGCTCCAGGAAATGTCCTCAGATAGCCTGTTGTCATGAGATCTCCTGCCCAGTTTTGTAGAATCATGAGATCTGGAGACGTGTTGGGGCTTCTATTTTTAATAAGCAGCCAGACTTTTGATGCTTACCTCAACTAAAGCTCCAGAGTTGGCGCTGCTTCCAAGAAGTGACATCCAAGTATTGCTTGGCTGGCATCACATTCAGCCGGATAGTAGAGCCCTGGCCAAGCTCTTTTCCTACCAGTTCACATTTCCATACACAACAAGCACAAAAGTCTAAAGGGACACAGTAGAGGCATGAGTCCCAGTCCAACTTCCATGAAAGTCAATGGGAATCCTTTCACAGATATTGGATTCAGCCCCAGACAGTGGATAAAAGCAGGAGTGGAATCACTAGCCATGGAAGGGAAGCAGAGGAGAGACAGACACTAGTATGGTAGCACTGTTGAGGGGCTCTACTAGTCACAAGATGTGCTTCACTTAGCTATAGAAGCTCATTGAATTTCTGAAATAGATCAAAATTTCCCTTAACATTTCAAATTTGCAACCAAAACAAAATGGGAATAAAAGCTGAACAAAATATGTTTTCGTCTTTCGACCAGCTCTACAATTTCCACATTACTTTTTTATTTGCTGTAAATCGCCTTGACACTCGTTTAATTCTTCAAATGCATTATGTGCATTCAAATAAGCAGCATTGCCAATGAGTGATGTGGCTCTTTCAGAGAACAGAGTGTGAATGGGGAGAACAGAACTGGATCCAAGTGTGATTCCTGCCCTGATCCCTCCTGTTTGGAGTGCTCAGTCGAGGGCATGACTCAAGAAGAGAGAGCTTTTATATGTGTCTGCGTAGAGGGGAATGACGCTATGTAGGATGCTGTGGAGTCTATGGAACAGTTGGGCCAGCTGATGTAAACTGGGGACCTGTGCTGGTAATGTGGCCATCTGGATAATTACAGATACTGTTCTAAAATCCAGCCTCCAGTTACTTCTAGCTACAGGGAGGTTCATAAAGTCATGAGTTCTAAGGCCAGAAGGGATCAGTGTGATCATCTAGCCTGACCTCCTGTGTAACACAGGCCAGAGAACTTCACAAAAATAACTCCTAGGGCAGGTCCTCTAGAAAACACATCCACCCTTGATTTAAAACATGTCAATGACGGAGAGTCCACCACGACCCTTGGTACATTGTTACAATGGTTAATTACCCTCACTTTTAAAACTGTGTGGGCCTTATTTCCAGTCTGAATTTGTCTAGTTTCAACTTCCAGCCATTGGATCGTGTTAGACCTTTCCCTGATAGACCGAAGAGCCCATTCTTAAATATTTGTTCCCCATGTAGGTACTTATAGACTATGGTCAATTCACCCCTTAACCGTCTCTTTGTTAAGCTAATTAGATGGAGCCCCTTGAGTCTGTCGCTATAAGGCAGGTTTTTTAATCCTTTAATCATTCTCTTGGTTCTTCACTGAACCCCCTTCAATTTATCAACATCCTTGAATTGTGGGCACAAGAACTGGACACAAAATTCCAGCAGCTCCAGTGCCAAATACAGAGGTGAAGTAACTTCTCTACTCCTCCTCCAGATTGCTCCATTTATGCATCCAAGGATGACATTAGCTCTTTGGCCACAGTGTTGCACTAGGAGCTCATGTTCAGATGATTTGCCACCTGGCAGGGCAGGAAGAACTGAGACCAGGGTTCTTACCACCACCCCCGCTCTAAGCCCATGGAGAACTGAATGGCCTTTAATCAGAGAAGCACAGAATCCGTTCCAAAGCCCACTGAAGTCAGTGGAAAGAGTCCCATCAATTTCAATGTGCTTTGGATCAGACTCATAAAGAACAAGGGGTTAAGTTAGTGGTGCTCAATATTTCTTACAGAGAGCAGCCCTTCCCCCCCTCCACCTCGTATATTAACTGAATAGAATTCAGCGCAGGTCAGAAAGGCAACTGAGCTTTCCTTTCCCCAACAACTGTTTGCATTGTTTTGGAGCCTAAAGCAATACAGTCATCCCATGACAAAATTTGAGCCCAGAGAAGCTGACAGAGCAAAATCTGAATGTGCTTAGAATTTCTATCAGCTCCTCCGAGCCTAAGAATTCCATTTATACTTTCAGGCTTTAATGCATCGTCAATGCAATTTTTTTAGCAGGTTTTCAGTTAAGTGAATTCATTGCTGGTGAAATGCGCCTGAGCCCCAGAGACCTCAGTTTGTCTGGATGAACATGCTGCTGTTTGCTGTTAATAAGAGAGCACCTAGGAGTCCCAAATGATCAGAGCCCCATAGAACTGGCTGTTGTGCAGACAAGTGGAGAGGAAAGATAGGCCATTGGTTAGGGCAGTAGCCTAGGACTGAGAAATCTGCGTTTGAGGATCTGGGACTGAGCCTCTCTGAGTATGTCAAAAAACAACAACAACCCACCACGGCAGTTGGTTTCAGAACCCGGGGCCATGGGCTAGGGTTAGCGCTACCACATTGAAAAACGCTGGGTAGACATTCTGGCTTGGACTGGAGGTTGGGCTCTGCAATGTGGGAAAGAAGGGGTTCAAGCCAGAATATCTAGCCGGCTACTTTTAGTGCTGGAGTGCAAACCCTGGAAGCTTGAGTCTGCGGACCTGGGGGCTGAGACCCACTGCCGTGTGTGGTTATTTTGGCAAGGTAGCATGGCCTGTGTCTGAGCTCTTCATTTGTACAAGGGAGAATAATAGATCTTCCCTACCTCACAAAGGGTTTTGTGAAAGATAAATACATTGAAGAGTATGCAGTGCTCAGATCTCACAGGAATGGCTAGTTAGCTAAACAGACAAATAGCTAGACAGACAATGCAAAGTGTCTCTAGTCCAGAGGGCCCAGGTGTCAGGTACTTTGTGATGGATGGATGAAACCGAAAGTCGGCTGGTTTGGGAGATTGAAAGTACAACACAATGAACAGAGTCTGAGCAAGCTTCCTTCACACTAACGCCCATGTGGTTCTCCATAGGGTACAACATGGAGGGACTGTGCCTTAGTGAGAAGAAAATTTGTGCCCAGTGCCTAATCAATCCTTGTTCAAACTGCTGATGCAACCTGTGGTGCTTTTGTGAGGCAGATACCAGCTCCCTTACGGGTTGGGCTGAGACCCATCGACCGCAGTTCCCATTAGCCACTGAGACCCTAACTTTTCCAAACCTCGGAAGCTTGGCACTGGCTGGAACTGGTGTGCCCAAATGCTCAGACTGTGCAGGGTTAAGGTGGGTCTGAAACAAAAGCTGAAGAAGGGCCTGTTGTTGGAATTTTGCAAATGATTGTAATTGCCTCTGGGCTGACACTGCGTCTGGAGAATTCCAACCTCAGCACAACCAGTTTGCAGATGTTGTGAGTAAATAGAAAAAGAGAGTTTTTAACCCAACTTGTATTTGAAGCTCTGTCGCTTACCATGCTCCCCCCTCACCGCTCCACCCCGCACTCCACCAACCGGGCTGTGAAAGCCAGCCCTGACTGGATTTGATTGGCTAGGCAACAGGCAGCGCTACCTTCACCATGCCCCCACAGCCCTTGTTAGCTAGGTTACTGCTAGGAAATCCAAGCCCTGACTTCCTGCTGCAAACTCTCCTCCCGATGGGGGGTAGGAATGCAGAGATCCGAGGAACCATGCGCTGCAAAGACACAGCCGCCTCAGCTCAGGGGTGGGAGACAGGCTCAGGGAGCAGCCTGAGTGGGTGGTCCCATTAAGCCTGAACCTCACAGTAGGGTTGGCCATTGCTGAACAGGAAGGAGCTGCCTTAATCTGAGAGTAAGGGACTGGGCCTTGAGGGGCAGGGGAGACTGTTACGGAGGAAGCAAGAGTTCCTTCTAAGCGTCTCAGCTTGATCCTGTTACTCCCATTAACGAATGAGTTCACTGACACGGGACTTTCGGTCTTGCTAGCAAAGTGCGCTGGCGTGATTCCTGGGTGAATCGCTGCCTCCCCGAAAGAGGCAGGCCCCATGTCCTGTCCCCTCACCTCTGTTTGGGGGCAATGTCCCCCAAACTAAGCCCCTGGGCATTCCCAGTCACCCTTCCCTCCCACATCCCACTTCCCTTTGTGTCTCCATCACTTTCTAAAGGGAAGCAAAGAACTCTGCAGGGGACCTGTGTTCATTGTCCCAGGAGTACCCCACACAGACCCGCCATTGCCCAAAAACACAGAGAGAAGTCCCCACCCATCAGGGCTGGATTAACTTTTTGTGGGCCTGGCGCCAAATGTATTTCTGGGGCCCCATGGGGCATTGGAGCTTGGTGCAGGGGGGATGGGAGGGGCAGTTCCCCGAGTCAGAAGTGTGGCTAAGGGCAATGAGGCAGGGCATGGCATGGCGGGAGCGACCCTGCTGTGCACTAGTTACAAACCTGCAGCTGCCCAGTGCCCCTTTACCCAGTGACCTGCACCACAGAGCTCTACGCCCAGTACCCCCTCATGGAGACCTCCCACTGACCCCTCTGCCCAGCCCCGCCCCCCAGCACACCTTCTTTTTTCAGCTGGGCAGCTCTGCACTCACAGAAAGGGAGGGCAGTGGCATGTGCCCCTGTGTGCCCCACATCTCTCACCTCTGTTTGGGGGCAATGCCCCCAAACTAAGCCCCTGGGCATTCCCAGCCACCACCCCTACCCTCTGCTTCCCTTTGTGTCTCCGTCACTTTCTAAAGGGAAGCAAAGAACTCTGCAGGGGACCTGTATTCATTCCCCCAGGAGTACCCCCCACAGCCCCCCAGATTGGCCAGTGCCCCCTATAGATCCCCTAAGATCCCCTCCCCCATGCCCTGCCTGCCCCCCAGCCACATTCACTGGCCCACTGGAAGTGACTATGTCCATGGGTGGGCTGAGCCAGGAGCACAGCTGAGGCTGGTCAGGGATAGCTCTGGCCCCTCAGGAGTGGCACAACCAGCCAGAACTGAAGCGGGACCTGCCAGGGCTGGGATCCCTCAGGACCCACTTCTCTGGAGGATCCCAGCCCAGCCAAGCCCCCTGTGATGCCCTCCTCTCCCTGAGGCCAAAACCGCCTGGCCCTGCCCTGGCATCAGAACCAGGCAGTTTGGCCCAGGGAGGTGGAACACGATCTCTAGCTGGTTCCTGCAGCACTTGCACCAGGAAGTTGTCCCCAACACTCTCTAAAACCTTCCTGGATTGTCTGTGCACTGCTGTATTGCTCTCCCAGTAGAAATCCCCCATGAGAACCAGGACCTGTGATCCGAAAACTTCTGTTAGTTGTCCGAAGAAAGCCTCATCTACCTCATCCTGCTGGTCTGTGCTCTATAGCAGACACCCACCATGACATCACCCTTGTTGCTCTCACCTCTAAATTTAACCCAAAGACTCTCAACAGGATTTTCTCCAGTTTCATACTGGAGCTCCGAGCAATCACACTGCTGTCTTACATACAGTGCAACCCTTCCACCTTTTCTGCCCCTCTCCTTGAACAGTTTATATCCATCCCTGATAGTGCTCCAGTCACGTGAGTTATCCCACCATGTCTCCGTTATTCCAATCACATCATAGCTCCTTGACTGTGCCAGGACTTACTGTTCTCCCTTCTTGTTTCCCAGGCTTTTTATGTTTGTGTACAAGCACTTAAGATAACTAGACAATTGCCCTAATTTCTCAGTATGAATCAGGAGGCTTCCCCTGTTGCACCCTCCTCCTTGTGTTTCCTCCCGGTATCCCACTTCCCCACTTACCTCAGAGGTCAGGTCTTTCCCCCCCGACCCCCCGGTAAACCTAGTTTAAAGCCCTCCTCACTAGGTTAGCCAGCCTGCCTGCGAAGATGCTCTTCCCTCTCTTCGTTAGGTGGATCCCATCTCTTACTAGAAATCCTTCTTCCTGTAACAACATCCCATGGTCAAAGAATCCAAAGCCCTGCCTTTGTCACCACCTGCCACACATTTACTTCCACAATTCGATGGTCCCTTCCTGGGCCTTTTCCTGCAACAGGGAGGATGGACGAGAACATGACTTGAGCCTCATACTCCATCCCCCTTCAGAGGGAGTCCCCCATCATCACCACCCGTCTCCTCCTTTTGGTAGTGGTGGTCATGGAACCCCAATCCCTAGGACAATCGTCCCATGCCTTCTGGTCGATGGGGTCTCCCTCTGATCCCTTCCCTCAGATAACTCTTCCAAACCATTCTCCACTGTAGTACCTGTGCAGAGAGCATGACAATGGTTTCTTACCTCTATCAGCATTGGGGGTACACAGAATCATAGAATCACAGGATTGGAAGGGACCTCGAGAGGTCATCTAGTCCAGTTCCCTGCACTCATGACAGGACTAATTATCTAGACCATTCCTGACAGGTGTTTGTCTAACTTACTCTTAAAAATATCCAGTGATGGGGATTCACAACCTTCCTAGACAATTTATTCCAGTGCTTAACCATCCTGACAGTTAGGAAGTTTTTCCTAACGTCCAACCTAAACCTCCCTTGCTGCAATTTAAAACCATTGCTTCTTGTCCTATCCTAAGAAGTTAAGAAAAACAATTTTTCTTCCTGCTCTTTGTAACAACATTTTACGTACTTGAAAACTGCTATCATGTTTCCTCTCAGTCTTCTCTTTTCCAGACTAAACAAACCCATTTTTTTCAATCTTCCCTCATAGGTCATGTTTTCTAGACTTTTAATCATTTTTGATGCTCTTCCCTGGAGTCTTTCCAATTTGTTCACATCTTTCCTGAAATGTGGCACCCAGAACTGGAAACAATACTCCAGTTGAGGACTAATCAGAGCTGAGTAGAGCAGAAAAATTATTTCTCGTGTCTTACAAATACTCTTGCTAATCCATCCCAGAATGATATTTGCTTTTTTTGCAACAGTGTTACATTGTTGACTCATATTTAGCTTGTGGTCCACTGTGATCCCCAGATCCCTTTTCACAGTGCTCCTTCCTAGGCAGTCATTTCCCATTTTGTATGTATGCAACTAATGGAGTACTTTGCATTTGTCCTTATTGGATTTCATCCTATTTACTTCAGACAATTTCTCCAGTTTGTACAGATCATTTTGATTATAATCCTATCCTCCAAAGCACTTGCATCCTCTCCCAGCTTGGTATCGTCCACAAACTTTATAAGTGTACTCTCTATGCCATTATCTAAATCATTGATGAAGATATTGAAAAGAATCAGACCCAGAACTGATCCCTGCAGGACCCCACTTGTTATGCCCTTCCAGCAGGACTGCGAACCACTGATAACTACTCTCTGGGAATGGTTTTCCAACCAGTTTTGCACCCACCTTATAGTAGCTGTATCTAGGTTGCATTTCCATACTTTATTTACGAGCTGGTTATGCAGGACAGTACCAAAAGCTTTACTAAAATCAAAATATACCACATCTACTGCTTCCTCCGTATCCACAAGGCTTCTTACCCTGTCAAAGAAAGCTATCGGTTTGGTTTGATGTGATTTGCTTTTGACAAGTCTATGCTGACTGTTACTTATCACCTTATTATCCTCTAGATATTTGCAAACTGATTGCTTAATTATTTGCTCCATTATCTTTTCAGGTACAGAAGTTAAGCTGACTGGTCTGTAATTCCCCGAGTTGTCCTTATTTCCCTTTTTATAGATGGGCACGATAGTTGCCCTTTTCCAGTTATCTGGAATCTCTCCCATCCTCCATGACTTTTCAAAGATAATTGCTAATGGCTCAGATATCTCTTCAGTCAGTAACTTGAGTATTCTAGGATGCATTCCATCAGGTCCTGGTACCTTGAAGACATCTAACTTGTCTAAGTAATTTTTAACTTGTTCTATTCCTATTTTAGTCTCTTCTGATCCTACCTCATTTTCACTGGCATTCACTACATTAGATGTCCAATCACCACCAACCTTCTTGGTTAAAACTGAAATAAAAATGCCATTAAGCACCTCTGCCGTTTCCACATTTTCTGTTATTATTCCCACCCCGACTCTCCCATTGACTAATAGGCCTATCCTGTCCTTGGTCTTCCTCTTACTTTTAATGTATTTGTAGAATGTTTTCTTATTACCCTTTATATCTCTAGGTAGTTTGATCTTGTTTTGTGCCTTGGCCTTTCTAATTTTGTCCTTACATACTTAAATGTTATTTGTCTATATTCATCCTTTGTAATTTGACCTAGTTTCCACTTTTTATAGGACTCTTTTTTGATTTTTAGATCATTGAAGATCTCCTGGGAAGCCAGGGTGGTCTCTTGCCATACTTCCTATCTTTCCAATGCAATGAGCTAGTTTGCTCTTGTGCCCTCAATAACGTCTTTTTGAAAAACTGCCAACTGTCTTCCATTGTTTTTCCCCTTAGACTTGCTTCCCATGGGATCTCACTACCAACTCCCTGAGCTTGCTAAAGTCTGCCATCTTGAAATCCATTGTCTTTATTGTGCTGTTCCTTCCATTCCTCTTGCTTCTTCTGGAGCTCACATGCTGTCAATTTTCTTCCCCGTTCTGCACTGCCTTCTCTGATTCTTCAGCATGCTGTGCCTCCAGTACCAAATGCTGACTTCTATCCAGAAAATCTTCATTTTCTCTGATGCAACACAGGGTTGATACTTGGGTCTCTAGTTCTTTAACCTTCTCTTCCAATTGGGAGACCCAGCTTGCACGTTGTACAGATGAAGTCGCTTCTGTCCTCTGGGAGATAGACAAACTTGGCACATGCTGTGCAGGTCGAACAGCTGATCACTCACTATTATAATGTCTTCCTTCTAAGAGCCTCTTCACATGTTGTATTTACTGCTCACAGAAGCCTGAAAGGCAAAAAACCCCCACTCTAAGGCAGGAACGATGCCAGGGTTTTTGGCGCCCTAGGCGGGGGTCCTTCCACGCTCCCGGTCTTTGGGGCACTTTGGCGGCGGGTCCCGGAGCAAGTGAAGGACCCGCCGCAGAATTGCCGCCGAAGACCTGGAGCGAAGAAGGACCCCCCGCCGCTGAATTGCTGCCCCCCCCAAATCCTGCTGCCCTAGATGACCGCCTAGGTCGCCTAAATGGAAGCGCCGGCCCTGGTCTGCGGGAACTCTTCCCAGGTGAACTCCCGCTGTTTGCCTGTCCTCTGTTCGCCACGCCATCTTGCTGTGCGACCTGGGACAAGTCACTTAATCTCAGTAACTCAGTTCCCCATTTGTAACATGAGGATAACAGCACTGTCCAACCTCACTGTGGTCTTGTAAGGATGCATACATTAAAGATGGTGAAGTGCTCAGATATTACAGTGATGGGACCAGGTAAATAGCTTAGCCAGGAAAGCCTGTGAAAATTGTGCTGCATCTTGAGAGGCATTGGTAGGGGAAAGACTTATAAACAATTGATTAACTATTACAGCATCAGTTGAAATGTTCACTGCATGCCTTAAAAATAGCCCTCCCCTCCTTGCATGAGATTGTTTTCCTGATCTGCCATGGAGTCTTCATTTTGCTGCAGACCCCAGTCAGGAGACCTAGCAGCAGAGATCAGAGACAGTTGGTGTGGAAAACAGGACCCAGCCCCATGTCAAGAGCTATTCAAATACCATCCTGGCTGCATGTGGCAAGCTAGACATACCAGGAGAGCTTTTCCTAATTGCATTTATGGCCCAGGAGTAGGAAGTTCTAGAAATTAAGTTAGCCTGATCTTGTGAGATTTCCAGCCCCAGTTCCAGACCAGAGAGGTTTGGCTGCATTCAGAGGTGCTCTGGCTAAGGATCTGAGCTTCTGGAATTCATCCAAACCAATATCGAACCTCCAGAACGCTTACCTTTCACTAAGGCCAAGCAGCCCTGGTTTGGGGGGGTTCATCCTTTTTACCAGCTGGATCCAGGAACAGCATTAACTACCTCTCCCCTTTTATACTGGATTCTGGAGCCCGTTCCAGGGACATCGCACATAACATGACTCTTCTGTGTACGTCTTGTTTGGCAAGTAATAGGAAACTCATCTGCTATATGTTTCAGAGATGGGCGGGCTAGTTTATAACGAGGTAAGAGAGAGACCGTAAAACAGTTGGTCTGGCCACCCGAGTGGTTTGGCAGCTAGTCTGTTGTGCTGCGATGGGAGGGTTTGTACTCAAGGATGGTTTGTGAATACAGCCTGCCTAATTCTGTGCTTGGCTCAAGCCAGTGTAATCAGCCCCTTACTTTCACAAGCAGATATATTCACTCACAAATGCTCTCCGAGGCAAGGGGGTAGGAGGATGCTTTTGTTTCCTTGCTAGAATAATATAACCCGAACGCGTGAAGCTAAATCCCCAAGCTCAGAAACAGTTGATTTAAGAGAGCCCAGTTAGCATTTTCTTGAAAATCTCCTTTGGGATTATGGGGTCAGATCCTTGACTGGCAAAAATTTCAATGGACCTGCCCTCATTTACACCAGCGGAGGATCTGGTCTGTAGTTTTGCATGCTTCATTTTTATTTTATTTTTTATTTGTAGTGAAGCAGGGAGCAAGCCATGAGCTGTGACTTGCAGTGGAGAGGGGAGGGGAAGTGATTCCCATTTTAAACATGTACATTTAAAATAAACAGCCAGATCACAGGAAAACACACACACATACATGCTCAGCATACGTTCCAGCACACTCTGAAGACTGCTGATGTTTGAAGATTGAGCGTCCCCAGATTTTGTTTCTTGGCAGTCCAGGCAAGAAAGCCAGTCTCAAGAGGAGCTGCAGTCTCTGGTCACAGATGTGAGCAGCCAAAGGTTTATCCTGAAGGCTACTGGGCCTCTTGGAAGTTGGCACACTTTCAGCCTGAAAAATGGTAAAATATTAGCGCTTTAAAACACCCACAGCTCACACAGCACTAAATCTAAATGCTATCAGATGCCAGCGTGCCTATCAATCATAAAGACAAATGTTTGAGGAGCTCCCGATGCACACACACAAAAGAGTACACAGTATGGGAGTAAGGGGCGGGAGGGAAGGAATATTTCAAGGCTCAGACATGTGAAGCCTGGATCTCCCATAAATCTGACTGACAGAGGATTCAGTTGGACCAGATCTAAACTGCTCTGGATTTTCATTCCTCCCTGGACATAAAAAAATTAGGATTAGGCCTCAATCACAAAGGAACCAGATTCTGATTTCAGCTTAAACCTGGATGCTGGTTTTAACTGGGATCAAACTGTGGCCCAGTTAGGATCTGGGTCTTGTTTCCCCAGTATTTAAGAACAAAGGGGAATTGGAGGTAGAGTTTTCAGTTCGTTTCATTCAAGGGGCCGGCCAAAGAGCTGGGATCTGGGTCCAAACTACCCCAAAAGTTTAAAGGTGGGGAGACTGGTGGCACATAAGTCCCTCCAGTTCTCTGCATGTGGCAAACAATTTAGTTTCTTGAGGGCTCTAAGACTCTAATTCTAGCTGTTGTGTTTGGTGCAGGGGTGGCTGTGTGATTTTAGTGGCCTGTGATGTGCAGGAGGTCAGACGAGAGGATCTGGTGGTCCCATGAACTCTTATGATTTGTGGGGTTGGTTCACACCCATCTTTACTGATAGAAGACCTTTGAGAGGTTCAGTAGGAGACAGGGTCATGTGGCCTCACTCGTGGACAGAGAATTATCCTCGGTCCCTCCACCAAATCACTTTGTTTTGATTATTCAGAGTTCACCTAAATCAAAAAAGAAAGAGAAACTGGGAAAGTTGAGTGGATTGATTCATGTAGCAACTATTGATTTTGAAATCACTGCCTTTCCATCCGAAAACCAGAATTCAAACACTGCCTTTGCTTTGTGTTTTCTTACCCTTTATGGGTCCGTCTATACTGCAAAACAAACCAAAACATGGTCATGAATCTCTGAGTCCGGGTCTATAGATTCAGGCTCGCACTAAAGGGCTAACAGTAGCAGTATAGACATTCTCACTTGGACTGGAGCTCAGGATCTGACATCCAGTGACGGGGTCAGCCTCAGCGCCCAAGCTCCAGCCCAACTGGGAATATCTACACAGCTATTTTGAGTCCCATAGCATGAGCCCACGTCTGTGGACTCAGGCTCTGAGACATGTGGTCCGGGGTCTCTTTTTGCAGTGTTGGCTTAGACTAAATGGAAGATGTATACCCCAGATGGAGGAGACATACACATGCTAGCTGTGAGCGGACGCTAGCCTTCCCACCTCTAGTGTAGACACTCTCCCAAAGCCCAAGCAATCACCTTCCAGCCTTCTCTGTCTCATCTCTATATGAATCCCCGAGTCAGCTGCACCATGGCAAACCCAGTGTAACTGAGAGGTTTGGCCCATTGAGTGGGTGTGTGTAGAGTCTACAGGGTCTATTAGAGATGAGCCTGACCCCAAACCCCATATCTGAGAAGCTCTGTCCTTTCAGGAGCTTCAGATCCACATCCCAAACAGTCACCTTTCAGGCTGAAATTTTTCCATACTCAGTCATCGTACGTCTTTCCCAGAAAGCTTACATCAAATCCCCATGTCTGCTTTTGACCTATAGGAAAATGAAAAAGAAAAAAAAAGTCTCTGCTGTAAATAATACATTCAGGTCACTTGTTTGGTTTCTTTAAGAATGAGATCGCTCAAAAATGACTCTGATATGACCAGCTGGGCGTGGAAACAGTCCTGAAAGCAGAGTAAGCGCTCACATACATGTGAGAAATGCCAGCTGGGCCAGGACAACAGGGAATGGAGCACTTGATAATTGCCCTGTTCTGTTCACTCCCTATGAAGCATGAGGCAGAAGACAGGATACTGGGCTAGATGGACCATTGGGTCTGATCCACTAGGACCATTCTTCTGTTCTAAATTAACAGAGCTAAGAACATCAGAAAAAGCTGGCCTCATATGTGGTGAAAACAGGATTTGAACTTGGGATCTTCAGAGTTAAAATCATGAGAAGCTAATACTTGAGCTAAGGACAAAGCATTCCCCAAGTCCCCAGCAGGTCTTACAAATCTCTTCTCTGGAGCAGCCACTAGAGGGTGCCAAAGACCCACACTCTCCTAGTGTCTCTTGCACCAGCACAGTAGAAATTATTGATCCGGCTCAGCGCACGCATGAGGTGTGCATGGGCATGGCTTCTGAAATCTGCTAGTCTCCACATGTATCAACATTCACCACTGGGCTTGTGTTCCAATGCTGCAATTTTTTTTGCAGGGAAAACTTGCATTGATTGGCTAAGGCCTGAGTAAAGACTTCAGGATTTGGTTGCCCTGGTCATGACTAAGGAGTTCAGGCAGCTTACAGTAGGCGTTTAGGATGGCAGGCCTAGTAGGCTGGACACTGTGCTTGGCCTACATGATGGGGTGAAGTGGAATGACAGTTGTGTCACAGGGGTGGCGGTATGGCTGAGAATGCACTAGCACTCAGGAGAGCTGGGGTCTCTTCACAGCTCTGCCACTGGCTGGCTGGGTGAGCTTGGGCAATTCAAATCACCTCCCTGTGCCTCAGTTTCCCCATATGTAAAATGGGGATAATGGTGCTTTGAGATTTGTTGATGAAAAATGGTATATAAGAGCTAGGTATTATTATTAAGAACTTCCACTGAAAAGGGGCCTCTAGAATGGCCATGGCACATTACCCACAGTAGGTTCTTCTGCCAAATGAAGGACCCAGTCCTGCATGATGCCAATGCCCTTGAGGGCACCAGTGCTTTGCAAGATCCTGCCCTGAATGCTTATCTTGTCTGAAGGACTTAAACTGCTTTCAGGGCAAAATTAACCCCAGTGTAGAGAGCCTACACAAGGCACCATTTAATCCTTAATAGGGAAGTTAAGTGATATGTAGCATCTTGTGTGGGGCCTCATCCCTAGAGTGATTTCACCCTAAATGCTCATTCTGCTATAAGTGGCTTTAAGCTTTTCTGCAGCTTTAAGGACTTACAGCAGCTTAAGTGCTTATGGCTTTAAGGGTTTATGCTGCCTTAAGCCCTTGTGACACCTTCAGGCCTTTCCTCACCTTCTGCATCTTTGCCACATTCAGAAAAACCTGGGAAATTAAATGCAAAAAGCTCTACTAATTCAAATATGTTGCAATTAAGCCCTTAAAAGTCAGGAGATGTGTAAGTTAAGGTGGAATTCACAACCTTATCTCTGCCCCCTTGCAAAGGACCTGCAATACAGTGTACCCTTCGACTGCATCGTCATAAGTTATCTCAGGCACACATGACTATCCAAGGTTGTAGAAAACAATTCTATTGGGTTACCTTATTTTAGGGCATGCGTGACCACATAATTAAATACTGCATCATTGGGCCCATGTGCAAAGGGCAGCATTAAGGGTAAACTATTCATCCTTAACTCTCCCAGTTCCTGCCCTGGCTGGAAGGTTCCCTGCCCCTTTGTCATCCTGCTGTTAGGTCTCCACAGGGTGTCTGAACCTCGTTCCCCACTCTGAGCGGGGATGAACTCATGGAGGGGGTTACCACTGGCCATGCAGAAGGGAAGATGCTGCCATCTTGGCTGAGTAACCAGGGATGGCACCGGACACCTATAGAAATAAAAGCATAACTGGTGGCTACGGCTTGAGTTTAAGCTCTCAGCTACAGAAAGGGACCTGTAATGGACACTGATCAGTGCTGTGGGTGTGGGGCCAACCTCTGAATATTACGGGACTGTTTCTTCAGTCACTTTGCGTCCTTCCACACCACACAATCAGTGGCCTATTAACAAACAAATCAACCTGCACGGGAAGGGAGCAAAGATGTATTATCCTCATTGTACAGAGGGAGAAGCCAAGGTAAGTGCCTCTGCACTACGGAGGAAACTGGTGCTACAAGCAGGAATAAAGTGGAGGGAATCCTTGGTCCCAGACCAGGGGCTAGGTCATGGTTCTCTATCTAATAAAGACAGAGCTTAAAATACACTCCATTCTTTCAACTCTCCATCAAAGAAATACCTGCACTTCCCCAGCAATAATCCCTGTACCAACCTTTCACTTCTATGGTTATGTAACACCAACAGACTCCAGATGTTAGCAGGCAGAATCGAACCTGGGAAGCTTAGTGTATGAGCTGCTCTTGCATGAGCTAAAAGCCCTCTGCTTCTTAGCTAAGACTGTAGCACACTCATTCCCTAAGTGGTCTCAGTGCCACTAGAGGGAGACAGAGCACCCCACCCAGGAGGTGTGCGGGTTACACTTTCATATGAAACACACCAGTTAATCTAACATCATGGGTTGGGTCTCTGACGATATCTGAGCTTTCAAATTTCTCCCATGCTGCTTCGTTCATCAAAACCAACCTTAGGCCTATTGGGCTGGTATTCTCCAGTGGGCACAATTTACAGACCTTTTTTCTTTTCCAAGTCTTCAGTGGCGGCTTCCCCGGAGGTGCGCTCCAGATCCAAAGCTGCTCGGGTAGGTGGGACGACCGTGTCACTGAACCAAAACAAAAGGGATTGTGCGGCAAGTGGGCAGCGGTAGATTTTTCTCAGTTAGAAAACATGATTTCCTGCTATTCCTCCCCTTCCCATTATTCCCCACCTAGCTATCTTTCCCCCACCCTACACCCTTCCTCATTTTCCCATGCCAAGTGATGGCAGCCAGGGATGCTGGAGATTCTGGTGAGTATCTGGATAGTGCATTATCTCATTCACTGGCTGAGGCGACCAATGCTAATAATTTCCACAGTTAAACAAGGGAGGGGGAGAAACTGCTGCTCGGTCCTTCTGTAACACATCCAGTTCTTTTTGCTGTCTCTCTTTTCAGGGCCGCGTGCCAATTTTTCTAAGGCCTCTCAGCCTGTCAAAGGCCCAATGTCACAAGATATCTTCACCCATCAGAAGCCAAAATCTTGACGCAGAGACTTAACTGAACTGGCCTGTCTCAGTGAGATGAATGGGTTGTTGTTGTTATTATTAAAGGCAAACCCCAATTGCATTTGCTGCGCTATGTCAATCGCTCCGCGCACTATAAACATTGATTAGTTCTATGCCACTGTTGTCCCTTCATCCAAATCACATCTTGAAACTCCGCATTTACCGGGCTGCCTGCAAGAAATCAGCCAGCTAATAATGACGAGGTAGAGACGCCCCCTGAGAACATGCATATGAAAACTAATGCGACACATGTCAGTCATTACACTGACCATTTTGATTGGATGCTGTTTCTTCTTACCTCTCCCTTTGTTCTGCTCCCCCTAATGCCTGGGTGGAACGCCCACTGCCCTCAGAGTGGTTTCTTGCAGACAGAAGAATCTTCCTGTGCAGATCCAACTGCAGCTTTGGCCACTTAGGATCCCACCATCTGCATAGAGCCCTACCCAGGAGGACTCTTTATGGGTATAAGAGTGTGGCA
The DNA here is from genome assembly GCF_003597395.2 of Chelonoidis abingdonii. NCBI lineage: Eukaryota > Metazoa > Chordata > Testudines > Testudinidae > Chelonoidis > Chelonoidis abingdonii. The sequence goes on from NC_133770.1 coordinate 8,303,812, forward strand.
GTAGAAGAGCTGGCAGAATCAGGAACTGAGTTTGTAAACAATTTTGGGAGCAGAGGCCACCTTCCTTGGTCCTGTACAGCACCCAGCACAATTTGGATGCTGCTGTACTTATTAATAATCATTAAGAGGGCGTGCACAATAAGATAGCTATGCAATGCATCAAATGCTTCCCATGATGTGTGACTTATTTTCCGGACCGATAAATGTAAGATGATACAGGATGATACCCAGATTGTGGCGTTCTCTGAGATGGCAGCATTGCTCATGAATGGTGAGAGAACCCTGGATGGCCCCTGCATTAGGATGGATTTTGTGGGCCATAGTTTGTACTGAGGAAAACTACTTTAGAAATGTTTGAAAAGGTACCAACAGATGTTTGAAAAAGCCATTTATTCTTTATGTCCCTTGGCCTGCAAAAAAGAAATCTCGACTGCTTTCTTCAGAAAGCCTGGATAAAAATTGTGCTAACGTGGAGTTAAGGTTGAGGACAGAGCAGCAATTTATGGCCAAAAACATTACAGGGAGGGAGCAATGATTTTAAAAAAAGATTATTAGCCCAGGCTATTCAGAACTAAGGTTAAGTTTAATAAGGCGCTGGTGTACTGAGACCACAGCACTGTCTCATTGTGCCCCTGCCTGTCTGTATCCATCTGTTGTGTCTTGTCTTATACTTTCATTGTAGGCTTTTTGGAGAAGGGACTATCTAATTGTTCTGTGTTTATGTAGCTTATAGCAAAATGGGGTCCCTGACTGCAACTTCTCTGGAAATACAAATAATAGATAATAGTAATAATGTATGGAAATGCATAGTTAGGGTACCCTGACAACCTTAACTCTGCCCTCTAGCAATGCTATTCAATCTTCACCCAATTAGCAATGATGCATATTGGTGCATGTGGTCCCAGCTTAGCGGAAAAGTCTTTTTAAAGACATATTAAATTGTGTTTATATGTGTTTAGTTTTTATGATATCACCTTAGGGCAGAGTTAAGGTCATTTGGCTGTCTTAACTGTGTGCTGGTGGGGCCTGGATCAGTGTTCACGTCTCACTCCCTGTCCGTACCTGGTCAGGGCTGTGGAAGCGAACGATCCAACCAGTGGACCATATCTAGTGCTGAATCCTGGTCACATGCCGCCTGAGACGTTGCACATATGCTAAGAAGAAGACTGTGTGCTTCCATAGTACCGTATCATGTTTGGAATTCCTTTAAGTTTAACCAAACTCTGTATTATTTCCTGGGCTTACATTACGGCAGCTATGCTCTCCCTCTTAGACAGTTCCATAGGGGACCATACCAGTGTGTGTTGGTATGGGACCTGCCGGAAGGGCCAACTAGACTGCCTCTGTGAGGCTAAGATGTAGAATGGGATCTGCCCCTGTGTACTAAAGGTGCCAGACAGGCTTCTGAATCAGGCTGTTCCTTTTTATTCCTGGAGGAAACTCAGCTCTCATTAAAATCAAGATCTCTAGCTCTTACGATTGTCGAGGCAACTTCACAATGAGAACTATATGTAAGCAGGCAGAGCAATGTCTGCCTGAGTCTGCAGACTGAAAGATTAACTCTGAGAGGTGCAAGATGCCCTAGTCATCTTACTGGGGGGTTAACTCAGAAGCCCAATGGTGGTGTTAATGTCAAAGCTGCAAGGCTGTTCAGAGCACACACAAGAAGGAAATGGGATCATGAAGAACTGCACAGTTGATAGCAGGTGGAATCTCGTTCTGGCATCATGAATAGGCAGAGGTTGAATAGCTATAACAATCATACTGCTTATCATTATTATTAGATTACAAGTATTGTGGTAGTGCCTAGTGAGCCCAGTGAAAAGACAGTCCCTTCTCCAAAGGACTTATAATAATAATAAGCACTTGACTTCAGCAGCTCTCACTCTTTTTTTAAACAAAAGAGGTCACTAGCAATATCCTTATTTTACAGATGGGGAAACTTCGTCGCAAAAAGGGGAAGTGATTTGCCTGACGTCACCCAGCAGCTAAGCCAGGACTAGCATGCAGAGCTCCTGAGTTCTAGCCCAGGGCACTACCCACTAGGCCACACTGCATATCCCAAAGCAGCCCCTATATATGATAGAAGGACAGTGGGAAGCACTAGGTGACAGTGAGATGAAGTTGATTAGTGTGATATCAGTGGACACAGCACACCAGGAGCCTAGTCGCTATCAGAGGTTTGTAGGTGTCCTGACAGAGGGGAATTTTAGCGCTTAGTATGTACAGTCTATTTTTCTTCACTGATGGATCTCAAAGAGCTTTACAATTGATATAACAATCTCCATTTTGTAGATGGAGAACTGAGGCACAGGACACTACTGTGCTCTGCCCGAGGCATGAATGTGGTGCCTGAGAGAGCTTCAACAGGGTGGATATTTGGTGAGGGCCATCATATATATTCCAGTCTGACCCCAGCGCAAAAAGCTACCCCTTGGATAATTTTTTAATGGAGTTCCAGATGAGCTAACACGATTCACCCAACACTCTGCTTTCCTTGGCCATGCAAATCACCAGGTAATGAAAGGCAAATGCAGCAGGAATGCAACGGATTTCAACCAGGATCAGCAGCATGACAGAGCTCACTATACTTACTGGGGAAGGAGTAAGACAGGCCAATAAACTTCCCTCAGCAGCCTATTGCATACATATCCCATATACTAGTTGCACCATTTTTAACCCCTAGAGACCACAGTGACAGGTACCTTAGGAATGCCTAAATTGTTAAAATGTGTGCAGTGTAGTTGTCGCCGTGTCGGCTCAGGATATTAGAGGGACAAGCTGGGGGAGGTCGTAGCTTTTATTTGACCAACCTCTGCTGGTGACAGAGACAAATTTCCAGCTTACACAGAGCTCTACTCAGGGCTGGGAAATGCCAGGCATTTAGCTGTAACGCTGGGCGTACCTTTCCCAGAGCTCTGTGTGGCTTGAAAGCTGGCCTCTCTGATCCGACAGAAGTTGATCCAATGAAAGATATTCCCTTATCTCTCCACCTTTTCTCTGTAGAGGGTTAAAAGACTTCTCCTAAACCCTGGAAGAAGTCTTGACTTAGTCATAATGGCTAGGCGGTGGCTTTCCTGTGACTGCTGCTTTACACTCTGGTCACTTCACTGTTGCCTTGTCCTTCCGCACACCCCACGTGTTTGCTATATCTATCGATTTATTGCTCATTGTTTGCTAAGAGGGTCGCTCTTTGGAGTGCAAGCAGGGATATGTGTGGTCAGCACCTACCACTCTGGAGAGCTAATAGGGGGTGATGCATTGTTCTGTAATAATGGTTCAGGTTTCCCCACCCTTGTGAAGACAGATGGTGAAAAGCTCTGTGTAAGTGGTGAGTTTGCAGGGGCAAAATCCTGGCTCCATTGAAGTCAATGAGAGTTTTGCCACAGACCTCAGTGCAGCCAGAATTTCATCCCTGGTGTCTGGCAGTGACTGCTGCTTGTCCCAGTGACTGCAACTGGCCCACTGTTCCCTTGTGCTCTCCTGGCCTGTTGTATGCATCTATTATCGCTTGTCTTAGAGTATAAGCTCTCGTTGTATGTATGTACATGCCTAACACAGCCTCTGTACAAATACTGTGACGAGGCAAGGCCTGATGGCTATCGTAAAGTAATGGGAGATAGATATATTAGCCCCAGGCTAAACAAATCCCTGTCACCAGAGAAAGCAAATGGCAGCTGCTCCAGGTCAATTAAGACACCTGGGGCCAATTAAGATCTTTCCAGAAGGCAGGGAGGACAGCTAGGTTGATTGGGACACCTGAAGCCAATCAGGGCCTGGTTGAAACTAGTTAAAAGCCTCCCAGTTAGTCAGGTGGGCACACAGGTCAGGAGCTGTAGGAGGAAGTTGTGCTGTTGGAGAGACTGAGCTGTACATGCCATATCAGGCACAGGGAAGGAGGCCCTAAGGTAAGGGTGAAGTGGATCTTGAGCAAGTGCGGGCTGCTGTGGGGAAGTAGCCCAGGAAATTCTACACGTCCTGTTTCTAAAAAGTCAGCGACCACAGCTGATACTATTAGGGTCCCTGGGCTGGAGCCCAGAGTAGAGGGTGGGCCTGGGCTCCCCCATTTTCCCCCCTGATGAATCACGAGACCAGGAGACAACAGAGACTGTGCAAAGGAGGATTGCTTCTCCTCACCTCTCTTGCCAGCATACGCTGAAAATGGCTCAGTAGGCTGTGACCCTTGCCTCTAGAGAGAGAAGGGCAATGTGGAGGGTCACAGTGAGCCTCTGAGGCTAGTGAAATCTGCCAGGAAACGCAGTACCCATGGAGACAAGGACAGAGCTTTGTCACAATACAAATAATGGATAATAAGAAGGGCTAGGCATCACGATGTGTTAATCTACATTGTGAGAACTGGAAAGGTATAGAGTTTTCATCCTTTCTTTTTCTTTTTTCTCTCTTCCAGGTTCACTCTGTTCTTTTTACTTCAGTATACCTACCAACATCTCAATCATCCTATCAAGCCAACCAGCCAAGCCTGATTCTCCATGCAAGCCAACATGAAGACAGCTAAACTCAAAAAGATTAGCAAATGTGTAACTGTTGTGGTTAGAGGACTGGGGCTGGGGGAGCTTTTTTGTCTCCACGTGTGCAGAATGGTTGTGATGTTCAGAGCCCATCTCAGAGACAGCATGGAGTGTGGTGCAGAAGTAAAAAAGGAGGAATGCTTAAACTACAGAGGGAATAGTGGAAGGGTAAGAGCTGATGCTCTTAACTGACTCACGCAGCTCTCGTTGCCTTCCCTCCAGCAGGTCCACGGTAGCATAAACAGAAGCGGTTCTGTGTATGTCTAGAGGCAGGCAATAGAGCTGCTTGGGAATTTTTTGCCAAAAAAAGCTGATTAATCAAAACTATTTGTGAAACAGGCTCGGTTTCAACAAATCTCCCAACAACTTTAAAAAAAAAAAGTTTCAAACTCGTTAAAACAGCCCAGTTTGATGTTTTTTGAACCAGAAAGTTTTGTTTTTCAAGTCAAAATGACTTTTTGTTTAGAAATACAATCCCCCAAAAAGTCAAAAAAAGAATAAAACATTTTGAAATGATCAAAACATTTTGTTTGAATGACATTTTTTTTCCCCCAGATTTTTGGTTCTTGTCAATGTTCAAGATTGACTTTTCCTCCTGATTCAGCACAGGAATTGTTTCTAATATCTCAACATTTTTCATAGCAGGAGAAAACCATTTCCTGCCAAGCTCTAGCAGGTAATGACAGATATTGATATACAGTTTATCACACTTGTATGTGTCCCACTTAGCAACAGGCAAAAGTACAAAAGATTTCTAATGGAAAGGTGGTTACAGCCACTAGACCAGTTTATATCTTTGTTCTCATTGAGTAGTGCCTTGGTTTCTGAACCGTCCCATTGAATTCAATGGAGTTTCTTGAAGAGCAAAGGTACAACTTAGTGCGAGTAAAGGAAACACAAAAAAGCTCACTGCCATCAAAGCCTGGGCACAGATTTCTACCCCAAATTCATGTTTCATTGTGATTTGCTGGGGTTGGTAGTGCAAGCAAATGAGGAACTGTGAAATGAGGATTGGAAGATCTCTCACACCCAGGCAAAGAGCGCTCTATGGGGCCAGACCTCTGCATGCACACGGTTGGTTGTGTTATGCCATTAATACACTGACATTCTCTACAGAGGCTTTCAAACACCCAGCAAAGAGGCGAATGGGCAGTGAAGAAAGACACCGGGGAAATGTGAGAGAGCCTGACCTTGTTGCAAAGGTAGCATGGCCTTTGCCACTACAGCTTCTTTCTGGTGTGTTGATGTAGCCCTCTGGCTAATGCCACACGCCAAGTCAGCCCTGGCCTTTGTCTTGACCACAGGCTTCGACTGGGGGGTCTGCACTCGCTGCTACCAGGCAGAGGAATGGGAAGGCAGAGCTCCAACCATGGAGCAGCACTTCACACCAGGCCACCAGTCCATGCTGAAGTCCATTTCCTTCAGTTATTCTGAATCTCAGTAGTGAAACACCAAGAGTTCCTGCTCCTTCCACATCTCCCCACCTCATGAGGGGAAGGATTGGCTTTTATGCAGGCAGCCCTCTTCCTAGCATACTTTATTATTCCCATCAGCCCCAGGAGCTATGACATCTAGCATCCCTCCAATAAGCATATTTATAACACCAGTGTGTGAAAATGGTGTGTGGTTTTTTAAATCCCCAGGTCCTGGAATCCTGGGATTATGTATGATTCCCAGCTCCCTTTTCTTAAAAAATAAAAGTCTAGACCTCCTGGTTGAAGGGAAAAGCTGGAAAACGTGACACCTAAATGTTTATGAACCAATAAGCAAATATAAAGAACCCTGAAGTTTTTAAAAATCTCCTGATTTTTAAGGCAAGCTTGATGATATTTGGGAGCCTGACTGACTCTTGGGACTGGCAGTACTCTAGCTCCCTGTCATTTAAGGGGGACTTCATGAGTTCCTTGTTTTGCTTCATGTTCAAATGAGTTTTGGCTTCAGTCAAATCCTGAATGGCAAAGAGTGACTCACTTTGAACTGTCTCAGCCTTTGCTTTTGTCCAGTAGAATCTAGAGAAACAAGAGGGAAAAAATCACTAAAGGCTTTGAACCACTGAACTCCATAGAAATGTTGCCATCAGTGATGAAAGTGGGCATTTTCAGTTCTATTTTTAATGATCTGCATGGTGGTGATACCTGCTGGCTGCAGAAGGGTGAAAATGCTGCTCCTGGAGCAGAGCAGGAGATGTGAGAGGTTTGTGTCTGGGGTGATATGAACCGGTCCCTATGGGCTGAATGTGAATGGAGGATCACAACAGACACCCCAGTGGCTGGGATATTCACCCCTACTGACCAACTAGGCCAAGAGGAAGAGATTTTCCTCCCATCTGTGCAGGGGAGCAGAGCTGGAGAACAAATGAAAAAGACGTCAGGTGGCTGTATTAAGAGCTGAGCTCACAGGCTGTCATTTGGCATGGACAGACAAAAGGAAACCAACATGGTTCCTACAGCAGAATGTCCCAAGGGAGCCATGGCATTGGCCTCTCTGAGCTATGTCTGAACCTTTGCTTCTCTGCTAACCTAAGGATTTCCGATGCCGTGTGCCAGTTGACTAACAAACCCTGCTCTGTTTTGGAAAGGCTGCCTGGTGTCACTGCAAACACCTGCTGAGGTGCAATGATCCCTGAAAAGGATCAAAGTCTCTGAACAGGAGTCTATCTCCAGTGGAATCACTAGACAGAGCTCCCAGTGAGAAACAGGAGTATTGGACCCCAGAGCAGGGCCGGCTCCAGGCACCAACGAAGGAAGCAAGTGCTTGGGGCAGCCAATGGAAACGGGCGGCACATCCGGCTTTTCAGCGGCAATTTGGTGGCGGGTCCCTCAGTCCCTCTCAAAGGGAAGGACCTGCCGCTGAAGAATGAAGTGGCGGTGGTAGAGCTGCCGCCGAAGTGCTGCCGATTGCAGCTTTTTTTTTGCTTTTTTTCTTTTCCATCAGCTGGAGCGGCAAAAACGCTGGAGCCAGCCCTGCCCCAAAGGCTCAGTCTCAGAGGTGTTGAGGCTGCCTGATTTACCCTGAAGGAAGCATGGAACTCACTGGGGGTCTGGCACACTGAAGCGGTATCACCAAGGGACTGTTTAAAATCTGGGGCATGACACACTCAGTGTCAATAGATGAAGGATCAGGCCCAAAGCATGGAGCTATCTATGTGGCCAGCAACACGTGGGTTGAGAACTGGCTGAAGGACAAAGGGAGATGATAAATGCTAAAATATTGAGCTGAGGTAAGTGTCTAGTGGTTTTATGTAGGAGCCCAGTTTAAGTCTATTTTGCTGTAACGTCTTCACCGATTGAACAGGAAGAGGTAGCAAACAGCAAATTCATGATGATTGCAGATGATACTTTATTTGAGAGGAGCTGTGTGTTTTAGTTAGGACAAAGAAATAAATCAAAGGGTTCTAGAGAGATTTAAAAAAAATAAGACTCCATTTGGAAAATTGCAAACTAGTTCTTCTGGTAGGAGAAATAGCCAATACAGAATAAGAGCAGAGAGCAAATTAGACCCAAGTTTGCAGTAGGATGTGGCAGCAAAAAATGTTGTGAAGCTGGGCTACATAGGAAATCACACCCCAGAACAGGAACAAGTTAGCTCCTTTCTATATGGTGAAATCATGAATGGTGAATCCCACCTATTCACAGCATCAGGCCAAAGCCTGTACAATACTTGCAATTCAACTGAAGGCCTGTTTTGAGTCATGCATGGATCTTGCACTGGTCCACTACAATAAGGGAAAATGTTACCCTCTTAGTAGAGAGTGTTTAGTTCTCAGAATCTCTGTAAAATAAAGAGCCGGAGCATCTGGAAGGTGTTTGGAGAGTGACTGTCTGGGAGTGGTGTACAGGGAGAACAGTGGATCTGTATAACTCGAGTAAAAATACGCCATTGCCCCACATCTTAAGCAGAAGCTTACATTTGTTTCTCCCCTTTGTGTCTCTGGTTTGATCCAGGATCAGAAGCAAGAGGGAATGAACAGGAACAAAGAACAGCTGTTTAAAAGATATTTATGGCACAACCAGAACCAGGAGCTACTAGCAATTGCTCAAAAAACAAAACAAAACCCAGCCGAGAGACAGTTCTCTCATTTGAACTATATACGCTTCCCTAACTCTGCCCAGCCAAGGGCCGGTTCCCATAAGTACAGAAGTCAATGGGAGTCCTTGAGTGAGCACTGAACCAGACCCCAACCAGCTTTCATTTGGACCCGGAGGCACTATCTCGTCTGTGTGGAAATTGTCATGCAGGGAGCCAATTAGTGATAATATCTGGGATGTCTTTAGTGTGAACTCCCCTCTCTGTGCCTGTTTCCCCTCCCACCCTTTGTCTGCCTTGTCCACCTGGACTGTGAGCTCTTTAGGGCAGGGGCTGTCTCTCACTCATTTGTGCAGCGCCGAGCACAATAGGGCCCAAATCTTGGCAGGAACCTCTAGGCACTACTCTAATCAGTGTGGGTACCTGTCTATTTAGCAACTGGTAGGGCCAGATTCTCAGCGGGGGCAAATCAGGATTGCTCCATTGAAGTTACACCAGTGCACTTGTTCCTGATCTCGCATTGGTTTTACACAGATGTGCCTCCGTTGACTTCCAGGGCCCAAGGAGACAGAAGGATCAGTTGCCATCTTGCAGCAGCCAAGGATTTGGCCCCAGATTTCCCCATCTTTTGTTTTCCCCAGGAGAGAGTTGTTAGTGCCCTGGAGCAGACAAGCTGTTATCTGTTCTAGGCTTTATTTCCATCTTTTCCTTCGGTGCCTTTGCCTACTCCTCCTCTGCTACCACAACTGATTCATCAGCCTGATGTTTGCTGCTTTGGGTCAGGATATCAATTACTCACTTCACCACAGTGATTTTCCAGCCTTGTCCTTTTTCTCTTTCCTTTATTCTCCCCCCACCCCCGTTGATGAAACTATTTACGTGTTTGACAAAAGAAGAAAAGCAAACTTTCCAGAATCAATTAATTTTAAACATAAAAGCCGCTGGACTGACTGATTAGGAGATGTTTTCCCTCTGGGGGAATGTGAATGACTTTTGATGGGCTTTTATTATTGAGAATCAGAGTGTTTTAACAAGAAGGAAGCAAGCGTACCATTTACAAGCTCAAATTCCAGGCAGAGCATTGCCACCAGATGTTCGCATGATGAGAAGAGAATGAAGCAAGATGGAACTGACTAGGAAAGAAATTGCGAAAGGGTGGGGGACAACCCCCCCTCCAAATCTGCCCTTAGGTTTGGAATGACAAATACAGATCCGAATCCAGACCTTATATAAAAAGTCACTGATTCCCCGCCGGGAAGCTGAGAAATGCATTTGGTTTACAAAAAGTTCTGTTCCCATGTAGCCAATATTTACATGTCATTTTCTTTTCCTAGTTCTTCATTAGTCGAGGGTATTAGCATGGGTAAAATCAAATCTTTGGCCCTCCAACTGGTGTAAATCAGGAGCATAATTCTCAATCATCCCTCATTTGGGGACGACTTCATTCATTCGACTCCCCAGGTGACTGACATTCTATCTGTGCCAATTTGCCATCCCATCCACTTGCCTGGTGTTAAGAAACTGACAGCTGAATTAGAGACTAAGCATGCTCAGTAACACTGCTGAAGCCAGCTGCCTTCCCTCTGCCCTCCCGCTATCTGCAAGCTTGGGTCATCTCTGCCACTCACCTTTGCTGTATGATTAGTCCTATTCACATCAATAGGATTTCTTATATGACCAAGCAGAGAGTATTTAGGCCCAGCTCATGAAACAACCCAAATCTCCCCTTAAAACTCAATTCCAAATCTTTTTTCTCTTTTTTTGGGGGGGGTGGGGGTAGGAGTCATAGAAATTTCCTTAACTTTCTTTTTCAATCACTTAACATTGTCACACAGATCATACCAGGAGAGTCTAACGGCGACCTTTATGGAAAAGCTGTATGTGATTTAATAGGGATGAAACGAAGAAGTCACTGCAGGAATAGAACAGTGTTCTCCAGAAATTACAGTATTTAATAGGAATTTATATCATCTGCATGGTTTTATTTATTTGTTTGTTGGGGAAGGGGGTGGCAGGGGTGGAGCAATTCTACAGGGCTCTGTATCAGGGATAAAATTCTCTGCTAATATTGCTTTATTTATATTGGAATAGCACCCAAAGGCCTCAATGGGGACAGAGGTCTGCTTCATTCAGCCTCTGTCTGAGTTCTCACCGATCAGCATTGCTTAACATGAACCTCTACACAACATAACAATGGATGAAATGCACTGTACTCTGGCTCTGCCCCAACCACCCACTTCCTTCCCTTGACCCATCCACGATTCCCCTCTGTGCTGAGGTGGCAGGATCAGCTGATGTATGCCTGGCTTCTTCAGCATCTGTTCATTTGGGGGCACAGGCCTAAGGGCTTGTCTACACGAACAAGTCAAGCCTGGCATGCTGGGATGTGAATCTCGCCTGTGCTAGCCTGCCACCCTCTAACTGGCCCTCTGCACCCTAGTGATATGTATGAGCTCTCAAAGTGCTCTAACAGATCATTAATGTGTATCAGTTGGGGGCACACAGACGGTCAGACTCTGGTGGGCTAGTCCAGGGGGGGAGTCATGCTCAGGCTTGTTCATGTAGCTGAGCTCTCGGAAAGGACTTAGGAAAGGCCAAGGGTCTGGCCTAGGACTCGGGGCCTCATTACGCTAGGCGCTGTGCAAACATACAGGTGGACATGGCCCCTGTCCCAAAGAGTGTCCATGTTAATCTCATTTAAAAGAGGTCACTGGAAACAACACGAGGGAAAGAAAGACAGAGAGCTAAGGTAGTGGAAAATAATATCCATGATGATGGAGGTGAGCGACTGAGCAATGCGATGGTTGCAGATGGTACCAGTTCATCCAAAACGTACATATTGAAATATATAAATGGACTTATGTCAACTCTTCCCAGCGGCCAGAGCACTTAGCCATCATTGGTTGCCTGATTCCTTGGCGGTGTCACAGCCGAAGTGGATCTCGTGGAGAATTTGAAGGAGAACAGGGGTGTGGCCTTGAAGGTTAACTCCGAAAGTGTTCCATGCTCAATGGGATCTGGGGAAAGCAAACAGCTGGGTGCTGGGGCAGGGCATCAGTGGTGGACAGAGGGAGGCAGGAAACAAGAAATGAGCCTATAAGGTGGGAGCATCAGAGTAGCGAAGGGCCTTGACAATGAAGACAAGAAGCGTGAACTTGATGGGGCAGAAGGTGAAGAGTACAGGAGGAGATGGGTGAAACTTAACAGCCTATAATAGACAGGAGGTCAGAGTAGCTGATCCGATGGTCCCTTCTGACCTTAAAGTCTATGAACGATGAGGATAATTCTTCCTTTGTCTTGTCTATTTAGATTGTAAGCTCTTCAAGTTAGGGATTGCCTCATAGTATGTGTGTTTGTACAGCACCTAGCACCGTAGGGCCCTGATCTCAGCTGGGGACCCCTGCAGGCTACTGGGATAAAAATAAGAACTAGAGAGGCCCCACCTTTCAAAAGATTAGCTTTCAACCACAGACCTGGAGAGGAACATCTCCCCAAGCTAGTGTCAAAGGCCCATCCAGTGGCCTTCGTCCAAAAGATGCATTCCTCCAACGCCGACTTTTCTTTTTTGTTTTAATAACACAGGAGGGATCAATTCCCTACAAGAATCTAGTGGCATGGACATATTTCTTGTATCTTTTTTATTAGGGCTGACGGCAGAATATGGTACAAGTTAAGGGCTGCTCGGTAATGGCTTTCACATGATTGCTGTAGGAAAGCATGCCGTGTTGTTACAGCCTTGCCTTCATCCAACTCCAAGAAAAGGGGGAAGCAAAAATTTTTTAATAGTTTATTTCAGCTTTGAACATGTGCAAATTCCACATCGGGAGATATCTGGCAAACAACAGCAACCAAGTGGCGGGGGAGGGGGGCATTCCATCTCTGCCACATATCAAACAGCATCGACACTGGAAAAGGTATGTTTGAAAAGGAAAACAACAACAAAAAAACCCTCCTTGCACTGTTTGTTGAGATTTCTGGACTTCAAAGCCCTTGTGTGTGTGTTTTGAGGATGCTGTGTTATTGTAATGAATTAATGGTAAGCCTTAGTGCCTAGATCGTTATCAGATGTGCATACAGACAAACAAATGGCAAGGCAGGCGATGGGAGAAAAGCAGGGGCTGTGGGAGAAATCCCTGCCCAAACCAATTATCTGTCCGGCTGGGGGCAGGAGCAGATCAGGAGAAGCCTGAAAAGACTTTCTGATAAAGGAGTAGGGGAAGCGTGAGGGGATGGGAGACAGAACTCCTGGATTTCCTGCCCAGCCCTACCAACTAACTTGTTCTGAGATGATTGACACCTTTCCAGGCCGACGTGGAGCTGTCTGTGAAATAATTATGTACAGTAGAGATGTCATGAGAACTAAGGGCTTGATTCTCAGCTGGTGTCAATCAGCATAAGTCACTTTACACCATTTGAGGAGATGGGCTTATAGACTTGTAAAGTTTATTTGATGTCATAACCCAAAAGTCTCAAAGACAGGCCTGGAAAGACCATTGGAGCAGCCATGCTCCAACCCTCCATCTGCCAGCCTGCTGCCACTACTATGACTGTGACCCAGGAAGCCCAGGCCCAGTATGAGGCTCTGCCTCTCAGGTCCGATCAGCAGAGTCTCCGAGTGGCTGATTGGTCCGCTGGCCTTGCTTAAAGCAGCAGCAGAAATAGGAAGCTGTCTGAACAACTAGGCTCCAGCCTGCTCAGGACTGAATGCCTTGTGCTTCATGCTCCTGCTTCCCCAGCTTCAATTGCTGGCATTCCAACCCAGCTTGACTCCTGGCATCTGACTTGTGGTTCCTGGCCTCCAGTTCGTCTCCTGCCTCTGACCCGCTGGTGTCCTGACCTGTCCTGACTCTGGTTCTTGACTGATAGTTTTGATCTACAGTTTGTCTCTTGACCCAGGTTCCTGACCTGTGGTTGTGATCTCCAGTTTGTCTTCTGTTTCTGATTCCCTGGTATCCCAGCCAAGCCGACTCTTGACTCCTGTCTTGTGACTGTGGACTGTGACTCAGACTCTTAGGACTTGCTGCCCATGACCTGGCTGTGACTTTTGAGATCCTTGGATCCAATGTTTATAGTTTTATAATCATCTAGACCTTTCCCAAAGTTTTAGATAGACAGTGGCTAGGACTTTCTTGAGGCACGGGTCTAAGCATGGGAGATTGAGGTTTGTTTGTTGCTGGTTTTGCTCCCACACCTGTCTCGGAAAATTCTTTCTATCTATGATACATAATAAACTGGGACGGGAAAAGCAAATCTCAGACTTTCCGTTCTTTCCAGTTACGTGAGAAATCTCTCCTTGCCGTGTCTTGAACTGAAGACATAAGAGCCTTGGATAGAAGAAGATGACGAGTTTTCAAAAGGTCCCTGTATCAGTTCCCAACAGGCGCAATTATTCTCACTGCTGGCCTCCCAATAGTTGGCTTAAGGATGCTCATGCTGAGCTGGATGCAGCTTGGTATGCGCCTCCTGGAGTGATATATGTGCCTCCTCTTTCTCCTCTCCATCAGGATTAGCAGATCTCACAAGGTCTCTGCTATTTAAGGTCTGACGAGAGCTCATGAAAAGTCATTGCTGTCAAAGAGGAACCCTAATCCTACCCCTACTTTGGCCTCTGACTCAAATCCTATATCCACCCCCACTAGGGCCATCCCTAGCTATTCTGGGCCCCTATGTAGCCCACCTGTGCGGGGGGGGGGCTATGTGGGGGTGGGGTGGGCTGGCTCCAGGCCTCCATGGGGGGGCTGGATTGGAGGTTGGGGGGAACTACCCCTCAGTACTCACTGGCAGCACGGCTGGGGCCCGGTCCATGCACTTCCCGCCGCCAGTGAGTGCAGGCCCAGTCATGCTGCAGTCCTCAGGGGAGTAGGGGCGGTGCTGGGGCGGAGGAGGGGCAGGGGCCACGGGATAGAGCCAGAGTAGGGGCTGAAGCAGCATGCAGCTGCACAGGGCACCAGGAAATTTGGTGCCCCAAGTTCCTTGGTGCCCTACGCAGCTGCTTACTTTGTGTATGGGTAAGGACAGCCCTGACCTCCACTCCATCCCATCTCCAGTGGAAAAACTGGCCGTTGGTGTTCAGTACCATGAGCAATGGCTCTACTGATGAAACCCTTAAAGCGTGAATCTTTGCTCCCTGTAAACACAACCTCAAGCATCAAGGTATCTACTTCTGAGTAGCAACCACTAACCTCAGTCCCATCTCTGATTTCAAGATCTAAGGAGAACAGGCGCTCCCACAAGATATCCCTTGGTTTGGGACTATTTACATGCTCCATGAGAATCTCTTCATTCGTGTAAATGGGAGTAGCTCCACATACTTCAACTGAGTTACGCCGGTTTACAGAAGCTGAGGATCTGGCCCATGGCATCATGGTATGACCTCTTCTCAGCCTGAACAGATGCAGAGATGAATGAATAACTACAACAAAACCAGAAATGTTCTGTACAAATGGTTCAAGTGCAGTTTGATTGACTATTAGGTGCAGGTCACAGTTCATTTGTTTGCCGGATACATTCACAGACCCCTGCTTTAGAGCATAGTTGATGGTCATGTCAGTTAAGTGGGTGTAGTCTAGTTACTAAAAGCAGAGGAATGGGTCTCGGGGTCTTGGGTTCCATGCCTCACTTTCACTCTTAGGGTGACCTCAAGTAATAAACTTTTCTGTTTTCTTCACTCAGCTACAGCTGATACTTAGACCCAGTACCTCATCTCTGATAGATATTCTGTGAGCCATTCCTCGGGCTGGATTCTGCTCTCTTTTAAATTGGATGTAACACCATTGACTTCCCAGGTTGATCTGGAGATTCTCTGCTATCAGCAGAACAATCAGACCAGACAAGTGCTTTTAGCTCCCTGTGACGTATAACTGCTAAAATATAGTGGAAATCACTCTGATAATACAGCAACGTTTAAGATCCTTTACCTGAGCTGAGATGCTCAGTTTGAGTGATCTCTTTATTTTAATGGTGAGGCTTTCTTCCTAACGACCCCGACACACAGACAAGGAAACTGTTGACAGGAAAGCCACACATTCTTTTTTCTTTTATGATTGAAAATGTATCCACTTGCTGCATCTGATTACTGGGAACGTAAGAACATAAGAACGGCCGTACCAGGTCAGACCAAAGGTCCATCTAGCCCAGTATCTATCTACGGACAGTGGCCAATGCCAGGTGCCCCAGAGGGAGTGAACCTAACAGGCAATGATAAAGTGATCTCTCTTGTTCATCTCCATCCTCTGACAAACAGAGGCAAGGGACACCATTCCTTAGAGATCCTGGCTAAAAGCCATTTATGGACTTAACCACCATGAATTTATCCAGTTCTCTTTTAAATGCACTTATAGTCCCAGCCTTCACAACCTCCTCAGGTAAGGAGTTCCACAAGTTGACTGTGTGGCTGCGTGTGAAGAAGAACTTCCTTTTATTTGTTTTAAACCTGGTGCCTATTAATTTCATTTGATGACCTCTAGTCTTGTATTATGGGAGTAAGTAAATAACTTTTCCTTATCCACTTTCTCCACACCACTTATGATTTTATAGACCTCTATCATATCCCCTTAGTCTCCTCTTTTCCAAGCTGAAGAGTCCCAGCCTCTTTAATCTTTCCTCATATGGGACCTCTCCAAACCCCTAATCATTTGTTAGCCCTTTTCTGTACCTTTTCTAGTGCTAGAATATCTTTTATGAGGTGAGAAGACCACATCTGTACACAGTATTTGAGATGTGGGGATACCATGGATTTATATAAGGGCAATAATATATTCTCAGTCTATTCTCTATCCCTTTTAATGATTCCTAACATCCTGTTTGCTTTTTTGACCGCCTCTGCACACTGTGTGGACATCTTCAAAAGAACTGTCCACGATGACTCCGATCTTTTTCTGACTTCTTGTAGCTAAATTAGCCCCATCATATTGTATGTATAGTTGGGATTATTTTCTCCAATGTGCATTACTTTACATTTATCACATTAAAATTTCATTTGCCATTTTGTTGCCCAATCACTTAGTTTTGTGAGATCTTTTTGAAGTTCTTCACAGTCTGCTTTGGACTTAACTATCTTGAGCAGTTTAGTCAAGGAGTGTGTTGGCTGAAGAACCTAAACCCCATGAAAATATGTGGGTGGAGAAGCTCCGGTAAGAGTAAGAATTTACCAACTATACTTACTTTTTGTTTGTTTGTTTGTTTGTATTCTCAATATTTGACATATAGTGCAAATTTAAAAAAAACAAAAACACCACTTGGTTCTTTAAATGTCCTAGAAGCAAATGCTGGAGCCTAAGGAATGGATGGAGTAGATAAACATTCTGCATGTCTCCAAAACAAATGTAGGTGAGGAGGGAAACCATGAATAGTTCTATATAACTACTGCCTTATGTAATCATAAAATATCAGGGTTGGAAGAGACCTCAGGAGGTCATCCAGTCCAATCCCCTGCTCAAAGCAGGACCAATCCCCAACTAAATCATCCCAGCCAGGGCTTTGTCAAGCCTGAACTTAAAAGCCTCTACTAAGGAAGAAGATTCCACCACTTCCCTAGGTAACCCATTTCAGTGCTTCACCACCCTCCTAATGAAAAAGGTTTTCCTAATATTCAACCTAAACCTCCCCCACTGCAACTTGAGACCATTGCTCCTTGTTCTGTCACCTGGTACCACTGAGAACAGTCTAGATCCATCTTCTTTGGAACCTCCTTTCAGATAGCCCATGGGTGAGTGTATGTTACAGGTACCCCCTTTGCCTGATCCACAGAGTATGAGAGTCTGTTACAACCCCTAGCTTGTGAGCATGGTTCTTTAGCTCAAGGCTGGGACAGGAACTGACCCTCGACCTGATGCAGAAGTCCCAGGGTGAATTTCTCTGGTTTGTGTCATTCTGGAGGTGCAACTAGATGATTATCATGGTTCTTTGCTGGCCTTAACATCCATGAATCTCTGGAATCCCAATGATTCACCATGAGATCAACCATCTTCATACCATACCCTTCCTGGTTCCCTTCTCTGCAAGGTGCGGGTGATATTTATTTGCCTCACAAGGCTGTTCAGTGACTTGCTCAAGACTACTCAGCAAATTAGTGACAGAGACAAGACGAGGACCCCTGTTAGCCCACTGAGAGCTGCTGATGAAGCCCCACCCCCCCATCCTCAGGTCGCTCCGTTTGCCTCCAAGACCCCCATCCTAGTCCCTCAACCCTGGGATCAGCCCTCTGTGATGTCACCAGTGGGCAGAAGAGGTTCTGCAGCAGGAGAGGTTGAGCGTCATCTCCCCAAAGCCCCCAGAGTTAAAGCAGACTGAGGCAGCATTCACTGGTCCACAGCCTCTCCTCTAAGCTGGGGAATCTCCATTCTTGGGATCCTCCATGAACAGCTACCAGTGAAGCCCAGGGAAGTATCTGGAGGGTAAAACAGGGCAGAGGGTTTCCAGAGTCAGCAGACCCCATGGTGTGTGGGGGGAGGAATCTCAGAGAGGCAAACTACATGCTTGTTACATTCTTAACCGGGACTGAAATGCCTCTTCCTTTCCTGGTCAGCTGTATTGGCAGAGCAGAGTGGGGGAAGTGTGTCTGGCTTCTCTTCATGAATTCCCCCTTTTGTGGGATTTTGGTCTCCAGGATTCTTTCACTCCAGGATTCTCTGCTCAGTGTTTCCACCTAGTATCCTCCTGGGGAGCCTCTGACGTCACCCCTGGCCTTGCACTTTTCAGGCATCCCCCGATTCTGTTGGGGCCATTTTCTTCTGGGTCCTCCCCTTTTTGGAGAGCTTGGCCCCTGTCGTGTCCTTGGGAGTCATCCTACCCACGGCTGGAGGTCAGATAGGCTGGTCTTGCCTCTGGGGTTTTCTGTTCAGGGCCTGTTCCTGCTACATCTTTGACACTTAGAACAACTTCATACCTTTGACCTTGCTTGACCCAATTCTTTTTCAGCCCACCCCCCACCCCCCAACTGTGAAGATGGCCACTGCTAGCTTTGGCTGGCCTTTTCTGGGGACCTTTTCTGTTTTCCCATGTGAGATTAACCACCAGCACTTGATTCACTGGGGGAAAAAAGCACAAATTCATCTCATTTACTGGGGACAGGAGAGCACTTCTTTGGTTTTGGTGTACCCCATTGCCTTTCCCTTGCCTGGCTACACTGTAGATTCCCCCACAGCCTTGCAGTGGAAAGGCCTGGCAGAAACTTTCTCTTGTAGACCTCTCTTTAGTGCGCGCGTTGCCTGAAAAATCAGGCCCCTGGGAACCTGACATCTGCGCCCGGAAACCTGAGCTTGGTCATTTCTACAACCAAATAACAGCTTATGAAACAATTAAAATGTAAATACTACGTCAGGCAGCAGATCTCGGGGAAATGGAAGTTTATTATTCCTTTCTTCACCACAGTTGTTTTTCCATTCCAACTGGCCTGATCTGGGATCCTTGTATTTTATTATGTTTGTTCCGTGCAATGGCCTTTCCCCCTTGAGCTGATTAACTATTACAAAGCATTCTTACAATGCTCGGTAAATAGCCACGCAAACATGCTTGTGTAACAGTTTAGCGTGCTAATTATGTTTTTACATCGGCGTTGCCCATACAACGTCCTGGAGTCTGTTAGCCTTCAAGATGAGACGCTTTGATGTGAAGACTGCTGGGGGGGAAGAATGTTAATTTTTCATTCCATCTCGATAAAGGCTGCCACTTCCAGAGTTTGTCCCCTCTCTGTGAGGCTGCTCCACGCTAACAGCCATAGGCAATGCTGGTTGCTCTATCTTAGAGGCTATTAACAGCTGTCTGTCTCCAGTGCCCGCAAAGAGGGGGAAAACACAGGGCATTGTTGTTGTGTCCCCATGTGTTTGATTCTTCCCATATGCAAGATTCCATTCCACCCTCATCAGAGTAATTCAAGATTGGGCACCTAACCAATCTCTGTTAGTGAGAGGAAGATTATCCCACACTTGCATCTGCTGGGGTTTCTTGTGATGAGCTCAGTCGTGGCCATCACAACTGGGATTGAACCAGGGACTTGCAGAGAGCATGCGCTAAAGAGCCAAAGCGCTCCAGGGGGCACTGCCATACACCCATATCCCCTGCCAAGCTGCCACAGAGAGACTGATAACAGGCTCACCCGTGAGTTACTCTTGTGCAACCTTGTGCGGTGCGTTCTCCGGTGCTGGCCACCATCAGAGATAGAATACCAGGCTGGTGGGCCATGGGACAGTCAAGTCTGCAGTTCCAGACTGCGTTACCTCAATAAGACAACCTGAATCTTCACACTAACTCACATTAAGTGGCTCTGACTCTTAGGGCGCTCGGCCAAACATGTTCCTTTGAGGTATTTGTTGAGCAGCTTTGCCTCAAGGACTTAGCCCCAATACTACTATGCTCGGCCACTAATCTTCCAACCTGTAGTCAGAGAAGCACGCTGATGGCGGTGGCATGTATTGGACTGGAACTAGGCAGGAGCAGTGAGGGCTACTGAGGCTTGGCTCCTGCACCATCGATGAGTCGAGGGCAAGCGTTTCCTCACTTTTTATCATATTCCAAGCCAGAAAAAACCACTGTGCACCATCTATTCAGACCCCAGTAGAGCGAGGCCAGACAATCCGCCAAAATAATTCCTTAGAGGATAAATGGGACAAGCGGCAAACCTTTAGACAGTAAGGCAGAATTCCGCCACTGAAGAATGCTACACGCGCACTGTTCACCCTAGGCCTTTACATGTGTGTGTTTCTTCCCCTTTTCACCTCTCTTCCTTTAGTACAAAATGTTATTTGTAATTATCAGCCACTGGAACAGGCCACATTGTGCTAGGTGCTGTGCAAAAACAACAAAGAGTTTGATCTTTTATTGCCACCAGGCAACCCCATCATCTTTTATGTTTCTCCCTTGGACTCACTCTTTGCAGCCCACAGAGTCTAGTTTGAAATGACACAGCACCTATTCATTGATCTTCGAATCTGTCATCACATCGCCACCCTCTATCTGCCTCTCATGGCAGAGCACAAGCATGAATTTCACCCATGCTCGTTTCCCAAATGAGGTTTCCAGCCTGCTTAGTGCTTAAGTGGCTCCACCTCTGGCTAGGTCACTACCAAAAATTCCATTCCCAGGATCAGACAAAAACCTGATGAAGGAGTTTGGGGTCCCAGCTTGGCTTATTCTTACCCTTCGCCTCAGCTTTCAGTCCCCGATGCTCTTTTCACTTCATGGCAGGGTGCTATAGTATCTTTCCCCAATCTGTCACCTAGAGTCCAAAATGAGGTACTTGTATGAATCCGTCTAAGCTTATATTACAGTTAGTCTGATACGCTGCCACCAATCAGGACTTTTGGTGGTCTGATAACTCTGGTCTCCCCAAAACCTTCCCTGGGGACCCAAGACCAGGACCCTTCTATAATACAAAGGAAGTAAGCTCATTCCTCAGTAGTGTCTCTCTGGCTTTCCCTCTGGTACTGAAGATCCCTGGATTCAACTCCTTGAATCTTAACACAGAGTAATTTACCTCCCCTTCCCCTTTTTTCCGTCACCAGAGGCAATACAGATTCCAAGCTCCGTAGATTCTAAAGCACGAGTACATTTACTTCCCCCCGTCTCTCTCCCGAGGAAAGAGAGACAGAGATAACACAGGAGAGGTTTTTCTCCCTTTCTTCCTTTTTCCACCGATTCTGGTTGTAGAAGTGCAGACTCCACTTCCTTTGCCGTTAACCCGGAAAAGTATCAGTTCTTTTACAGAAAATTTTATAAAGAAAGGGGAAAAGCAGTAAGAAATCTCGTAATTTCAAGATGTAATATTCGGGGTCTTTCGTTTATAGACACCATGAGAGGACAAAGCCTCCCCCCGGCAAAATCAATTTAAAATCTACTCCAGCAACTGACTATTTTTCATTAAGAGAAAAACAATGTAACAAGACCTATAACCGCCTATTCTACTGAATACTCATATTCTGAATGTATAGAGGCATGTGAGCAGACAGTATGGCAAGAAACCTGGTTGCACGTCTAGTCCCTTTCAGGACCCAGAGAGAACAACGCAAAACCCAAAAAACACAAACAAAGGCTTCCCTCCACTGAGATTTGAAAGTATCTTGTTTCCTGATTGGTCCTGGGGTCAGGAGTTGTTTGTTAACCCTTTACAAGTGAAAGAGACGTTAACCCTTAGCTATCTATTTATGACACAGGGCACCCCAGGATATGGCTTGGATTGACAACCATCAGCAGGTCCCAGGTATATCCAAATAGCCCCATGTCAGGACCGCCCTTCTTTCCAGGATGTTTGTGGCAGGCAGCAGTCTCACTCCATTCTGGACTCCAGCAGGCTTCTCTTCCCAAGTAAGAGCTGTTAGCAGCTTCCCCTTCCCAGCCAGCCCTGGACAGAGCAGACTCTCCCCTATTTAACCCCTTCTGTCAGGTGCAGTGGGTCAGGCTGATTAAGCTTGCAGCAGTTCATTAACTCTTTCCAGCTGCATGTGGAACCTTTTCCTCACTGCATCCTTTGCACATCTCACTAGGGGCCCATTGTACCTGCGCAGTGTTTTCTGTGCAATCAACTTTAACTTGAGATCTAGGAGGGATCTGGAGATTATAATGGAACAAATTCTGCTCTCATCTGTGGTTTGCTGGTGCATCTCTAGTGAAGTTACTGGGAAGGCACTGGGAATTATGAGCCAACGAAGAACCTGTTGGGTTCCACATTTCAGGGTCAAAGCATACCTTGGTTTCCCATTTCCTTGCCATCCATTCTCGTACTTGTTTCACCCGTGATACAAGTAAATCTGCAATGTATAAGCTTGCATGGAGCTAGTCCAACAGTTCCAGCGCAGTGTCAAAACCTGAGATTACTCCAGTGATAGGCGTGAGCAATGAATTAGCCACGTGGACCTGAACTCTCTCACGGTTTCGATAGGATTGTTCAGACTGACACAAGGCAAGTCTGACATTCCAATCAATGACTTTTGTGAACATGGGAAAATGCTTTAATTATTTCCACAAGTGCAGTTTCGTGGCGTGAGCAGCATGGCTCATATGAACAGTGCAGAAGGGGACGGGGATTGCAGATCATTGAAAAGCTGCACTTTCTATCCTACTAGTAATTATCAGGACTTATGACAACCGTTGTTGTTTTGAGTCAGGTCCTGAGCTCTTGTTAGGAAAAACTCTTTCTCCTACCACAGAGCCTCAGTTCCAGAAACAGAGGACAAACTACTTGAGGAGTCCAATGTACAGTTCCCCAGAGTCCTCTGCCTCCATGTCCATCATCCGGAGTCCTCTACCTCCATGTCCTTCAAATACACATGGGTGAAATGCAGCCTGGACTGGGCAAAGTTCTGGGGAACAACTGGTGCTGGCACTGGCATGAGGGAATAAACTATATGTAGAGCCCTACCAAAGTCACGGGCATGAAAAATGCATCATAAAATCTGGTCTCCCCCTGTGAAATCTGGTCTTTTGTGTGCTTTTACCCTGTGCTATACAGATTTCACAGAGGAGACCAGAGTTTCTCAAACTGGGAGTTGCAGGGGGTCATAAAGTTGTTTTAAGGGGGTCACAGTATTGCTGCCTTTTCTTCTGCGCTGCAGCCTTCAGAGCTGGGTGGCCAGAGATAGGTGGCTGTTGGCCAGGCGCCCAGCTCTGAAGGCAGCACCCCCCCAGCAGCACAGAAGTAGGTATGACAATACCAGACCATCTCACCCTTCCTTCTGCACTGCTGCCTTCAGAGCTGGGCAGCCGGAGAGTGGCAGCTGCTGCCTGAGGGCCCAGGTCTGCAAGCAGCAGTGCAGAAGTAAGGGTGACAATACCACATCATGCCATCCTTACTTCTGCGTTGCTGCTGGTGGCGGTTCTGCCTTCAGAGCTGGGATCCCAGCTGGCAGCTGCTGCTTTCCATCTGCCCAGCTCTGAAGGCAGCGCTGTTGTCAGCAGCAGTGCAGAAGTAAGGGTAGCAGTGTCACAACCCCTCCCTACAATAACCTTATGACCCGCCCTCCCCCACACAACTCCTTTTTGGGTCAGGACCCCTACAATTACCACGACATTTCAGATTTAAATAGCTGAAATCATGACATTTGCTATTTTTAAAATCCTATAACTGTGAAATTGACCAAGATGGACAGTGAATTTGGTAGGGGCCTAACTTTATGACCTAAAGAGCCTTTTCCTTCTCCAAAGACCATAAGCCAGAGCCCCAGCTGGTGTAAGTGGGCATAGCTCCATTAAAACCAATGGAATCAGATTCTCAGCTAGCATCTCAGCATTACTCCACTGAATTCTGCAGGTCCAGATCCCCAACGGGGTAAATCGGCATCACTCCATTGAAGCCAATGGGATCTGAGTCATGTCAGCTGCTGTTCTGGTGTGTAGAATTCTCACATACCTTGAGCTTCTGTAAAGCTAACAACACCAAAATGGGAGAGCAACCATGGTATATGGGAATGAACATATTCCCTGACCACAGCTAAGAATATGTAGGCAACTTCAGCATTAAACCACCTACAACATAAAAAACACAGGCATAACTCAGAGCAGAAAAACCCAAGGCGCCCTCAGCCCAGCATGTTTCTCATTTTCACGTATCTCACTTTTATTGACCTATTCATCACTACTCCCTTGATTCACAGAGCCATCGCCGTGTCTCCTGAAACTCACTTCTGTGCCGTGTTTTGACAGGAACGGGCTGGTAACACCTTCCAGATGTATCAGCGCCCTATGCATGATGTGTGAAACTCTTGGCCTACATTCCGCTCTGTTGCCTCGAATCCTCCCTGTTCCCAGTTTTCCCCTAATCTGCAGGGTTACATATGCCCCCTAGCAAAAGGAAAGTGTTTCTGGGAGCCAGCCCTCTGCCTGTTACTAGCCCATAAATCTCCTTTCACTCCATGACAACTGCCTGAAAACATTGAGATTCTCTTAGTTCAAGCTGTATGGTGTCCTTTGGGTTGCCCAAACTTGCCACACCTCTCCAAGGTGAACTACATAACATGGAGCAGCACCTGACTCCCCTCGGCTGTCCCAAAGGCTTCCATCAAGGTCCTGTGACTCTTTGCTGGCTCCCACAGAAATGAATTTCCACTGCAAAAGGCTGTTTCCTTTTTAATTCCAGGCACATGCAACTCTGTGAGAAACATTATTACAAGAATGAGGGTGGCCTGCTTGTTTCACATCAGCGCATGTTTAGAAAATGCTGCACCAGACTTTGCAGTACAGTCTTCTCTCTTAACAAGCAGATACTACTCCAGGGATGCATTAAGTCCTATCATTTAAATCATCTTTGTAACACATGAGTGGAGGATAGCTAATGTGACACCAGAGGAGATCTCAGCAACTAGAGGCTGGTAAGCATAACTTCCGTACCAGGCATATTGGTTGAAACTATAGTAAAGAAAAGAAATTTCAGACACATAGATAAACACAATTTGTTGGGGGAAGAGTCAACTTGGTCTTTGTAAAGGGAAATCATGCCTCACTAATCTATTAGAATTCTTTGAGGAGTTCATAAACAGGTGGACAAGGGTGATCCAGTGGATACAAGGTACTTAGACATTCAGAAAGCCTTTGACAAAGGCTATTAAGCAAAGTAAGCTGTCCTGGGATAAGAGAGAAAGTCCTCTCATGAATCAGTAACTGGTTAAAAGATAGGAAACAAAGAGTAGAAATAAATAGTCAGTTTTCAGAATAGAGAGAGGTAAATAGTGGTGTCCCCCAGGGGTCTGTACTGGGACGTGTACTGGTCAACATATTCATAAATGATCTGGAAAAAGAGGTAAACAGTGAGGTGGCAAAATTTGAAGGTGATATTAAATTACTTAAGATAATTAAACCCAAATCAGAATGCAAAGAATTACAAAGGGATCTCAAAAAACTGGGTGACTGGGCAACAAAATGGCAGATGAAATTCAGTGTTGATAAATGCAAACTAATGCACACTGGAAAGCATAAATCCAACTGTATATATAGAATGATGGGGTCTAAATTAGCTGCTAGCACTCTAGAAAGAGATCTTGGAGTCACTGTGGATAGTTCTCTGAAAACATCGACTCAATGTGCAGCGGCAGCCAAAAAAACCTAACCAAATGTTAGGAACCATTAAGAAAGGGATAGATAAGACAGAAAATATAATCATTCCTCTATATACATCCATGATATGCCCACATTTTGAATACAGTGTGCCGATCTGGTCACCCCATCTCAAAAAAGATATATCCAAATTGGAAAAGTTACAGAGAAGGGTGACTAAAATGATTAAGGGTATGGAACAGCTGCCATATGAGGAGCGATTAAAAAGACTGTGACTTTTCAGTTTGGAAAAGAGACAACTAAGGGGGAATATGATAGTGGTCTATAAAATCTTGACTGATGTGAAGAAAGTGAATAAGGAAATGTTATTTACTCCGCATAACACAAGAACGAGGGGTCACCAAATGAAATTAATAGGCAGCAGGTTTAAAACAAACAAAAGGAAGTATTTCTTCACACAACACACAGTCAACCTGTGGAACTTTTTGCCAGGGGTTATTGTGAAGGCAAAAACCATAACAGGATTCAAAAAAGAGCTAGATAAGTTCATGGAGGATGGGTCCATCAATGGCTGTTAGCCAGGATGGGCAGGGATGCAACACCATGCTCTGAGTGTCCCTAGCCTCTGTTTGCCAGAAGCTGGGAGTGGATTACAGGGAATGGATCACTCGATGATTGCCTGCTCTGTTCATTCCCTTTGAAGCATCTATCACTGACCACTGTCAGAAGACAGGATATTGGGGTAGGTGGACCATTGGTCTGACCCAGCATGGTCATTCTTATGTTCTTATGTCCTTCTACAGAGAGGAGAAGAAGGGGTCCAAGCAGTCAAAATATTGAGAAAACTACGCAACAAAACATCAGTGCAAATTTCCCAATGCTGTCAAGTGGCCGAAAGAGAGGTCTGCAAAATCATGGGATTCTAGATTTCCTGTCATTGTTTTGTGCTTTGAATGAAATTCGCAAACGTCCAGTGCATCACTTAAATCCCAGCCCTCTGAGCTTCACCCATACCACATCACTGGCCACCACACTAAGCACCAGTATTCATCTTTGAGGAGATACCAGCAAAACACAATCACCGCACCATCTAAGAGGAAGCCCAGCTTTCTACTCTGAGTCCAGTGTCGATTCTGGCCATAGGAGCTCTGAGTGCTGTCATTGCAGCCATGAGGGCAGAGTCTCACCTCTGTGGCATACTTCTTTCTGTTCCCTGGAACCCCCTCCAGGATGACTGTGGAATTTTCTCCCAGCAGAGCTGCAGGAGTGCAGGGTGGGTGAAGGAACTGGGTAGACTTCTCCTGCTCCTTCTCTACCCTATAAAAAATGTGTGCCTCTTATAGCAGGATGGCATGGTGATCTGGCCAGCTAGTTGTATATCTGTGGGGTTATTTTGTTCGTACTCTTAGGATAAAAGCCAAATCACATAAAAATCTTTAAAGGCCAGATCCACTGCCCTGCAAAGTCAATGGGATTCCTGACCTAGCTGCCTGAATAAGTGAATATATATCACCTGAAACTGATTTTCCAGAAAAGATACGCTTTATTCAGGAGGCAGTAGTTCCTCTCCAGATTAAAGGTCTGTCATAAACGGCTCTCTAATCTTCTGTTTCAAATTTGTAAGTATCTTGTTTCCTGATTGGTCCTCTGGTCAGATGTTGTTTGTTAACCCTTTCCAGGTGAAAGAGACATTAACCGTTAGCTATCTGTTTATGACAAGGTCTCTCTCCTATTTCATCACACACAGACCTTTTCCATATGCCCCAATGATCAGGATGCTTCCCTAGGTCACTGGAATCTCCTTAGATCTTGCAGGTGAAATTCCTCCCCCAGGCACTGAAACAGCATGAGGCCTCTGCACTGCTTCATCCCCATTTAAGACTCTGATCCAGCAAGGAACTTCAGAACATGCATCATTTGAAGCAGGAGAGTACTTACATTGACTTCTGTGGAGCAGTGTGGGTCTAGTGTTTAGGGCACTGAAATAGGCGCAAGAGAACGTGGGTCCCTTGTCTATTTAGACTAAATTCTTTGGGGCAGGGACAGGCTTTGCTATGTGTTTGTTCAGCACAATGAGCTTCTGATATCACTGTGGACCCTACGTGCTGCCTATCACAAATAATAACAAGCATCCTGCTAGCTTCGTAGCCCCTCCAGCTCTTGTGCTAACCCTCCTCGCTCAGATTTTCACACTCAGTGCATCTTGCAGAATCAGAGAAATGCAGGGCAGGAAGGGACCTCGAGAAGTCATCTAGTCCAGCTCCAAGCACCGAGGCAGGACCAAGTAAACCTTATTTCAGTCAAAGGAGAACAAGCATTTTATTCCGTCTGATTGGTTTTCAGCTGGCATTCACAGACACGTCTTCTTCATTTTTAAGTCACTTGCCCAGTCACCTGCCAGGCAGCCTTTTCCCATAGGCAAAAACCAGCTGCAGAGTTCCTATGGGGGAAGAAACAAGAGTATCCTATGTGGAAGAAAACAGAACCATTAAGGCTGCCCTATTAACATTTGGCTGTTTTGCCCCAGTAGGCGCCAGGCAAATATCACATTTATTTCTGTGAAACATTTAAAAATAAATAAATAATAAACTGATGTTTCTTGCCTTGGGACATCTCGCCACGCGTTCCAATTTCACTCCAGACTTGCAAAGTGTTGGCAGGTTCCTTGTCCTTCAATATTTTGTTTTTTTAAATAAAATAGTACAACCAGGTCTAATAATAATAACAATAATAAAGAATAATACAAAGGAAACATTGTCAGAGCTCCAAACGTATGAACTTCATGCCTTGAAAAGCTTTTATTCTGGTTCCTATTCTCACTCGTGTGCAGATTTATTGAAAAGGACTTGACATTTATTCGTTTTCCAGTTAGATTATTGTGGTTAAATCAGAAAGAAGTGTCAGGCCTTGTGGAGCTGAAAGCAGCTCGGCATTTTCCATTGTGTTAGGTCACATGGTTCCCATTCGTTCTGTGAAAAACCTCATGGCTTTGGTTATTTTCACAGTCTGGAATGAGATATAATTCCACGCTCGCTGCCAAGTCTCCTGTACGGCGTGGTTTGAAACTCCTGCCTTTTGGGCCATCTCCCTCTGTTCGACTTGGAGTCCTGTTTCGCAAGAAGCTTGTTTATTGCTTCAGATGGGCTGACAAACCTCTTCAAGCCATTGTTCAAAATCCTCGTCAAAAGAACAGGAGAGGAAGGGGAGTAGTTTGGTCAAGGTACGGCATCGGGAGTCGAGAGATCTGGATTTCGGTTCTGCAGACTTCCTTTGTCACCTTGGGCAAGTGACATAGGACTTGATGGCAAGTGGTGGCAGATGACTGAACAAGAAGCAATGGTCTCAAGTTGCAGTGGGGGAGGCTTAGGTTGGATATTAGGAAACACTATTTCACTAGGAGGGTGGTGAAGCACTGGAATGGGTTACTTAGGGAGCTGGTGGAATCTCTATCCTTAGAGGTTTTTAAGGCCCGGCTTGACAAAGCCCTGGCTGGGATGATTTAGTGGGTGTTGGACCTGATTTGAGCAGGGGATTAGACTAGATGACCTCCTGAGGTCTCTTTCAACCCTATTATTCTATGATTCTATGATCACAAGCCTGCTGAAATCACTGGAAAGAATTCAAGAGGAGGTGAATCAGGTCCTTAATATCTGTAAAATTGGGAGTGGGTTAATTCTGTTCTAGCGTTTATTATCTAAAGGTTTGTCAGTATAAGCTAAAGTGTGAAGTTAAATTGATATACTGGTATGACTTCTTGTTGGGACACTCCTAGTGAAGTATGAATGACCCAGGATATTAGAGAGACAAGGTGGGTGAGGTAATAGCTTTGATTGGACCAACCTCTGTCTGGGAAAGAAACAAGTTTTGACCCTACACAGAGCTGGCCGGAAGAACTACTCTATGCAAGCTCAAAAGCTGGTCTTTCACCAAAAAAAATTGCTTCAATAAAAAGTATTACCACATCCACTTTGTCTCTCTGTTTTGTTTAGTTGATGTCACTTTAGAAGGCAGACTAAGCTAAACTGAAGGGGAAAGAAAAACACTATTATTCCGGAATAAGAGTGTCTACATTGGGAGATATACCAATATAATTACACCAGTATAACTGGGAAAAAACTTTCTTGTGTACACAGTCTCTTAAATTGAATCTCTTTGGGACAGGCATTGCCACTCCGGTGTTCTTACAATGCCTACCACAATGGGATTCTGGTCTGAGCTGGAGACTCTATATGCTATTGTAAGACAAAGAATAATAACAGCAATAAATATATTTTTAAAACTTTTAAGGATATTTAATTGTGAGAAGAAGCTCTGTGTAGCCTTGGAATTATAGCTGCTCAGAACCAGAATTTCTGTTCTGTGGGAAATGCCAACATTTTAAACAAATTTCTAAATTGGATCAAAAAAATGAAATTCTGAAATTTCACACAAGGCAAAAATTCTAAAAATTTCAAACTGGCACCATCATGTTTCATTTCACTATTAAATCATTTTTGTTTCAATGATGCTGAAATGTTGCATTTTGATGAAGTCAAAATATGATGTTTCAATAAGGTAGTTATATTTCATTTCAGCCTTCTCATTTTGCTTAGATTTTTATATTATATTCAAATTAATATATTATTTATATAATATTTCAAATATAACTATACATAATGATAATATTCAAATGTTAATTTTAACATAAGGGAAAAACAAAATGAATCAAAACAAAAAAGTTGAGATGAAATAAGAAAGTCAAAATGTTTTGTTTAGATTTTTCCCATTGAAAATTTTGTAAAATTTGACATTTCCGCAAAACATTTGCATTTTGATTAAACTTTATTTTTCAATAGCAAAATTGTTTCACTGACAATTTTATGAACCTGGTCCATTTTGAATAACAAATATGATTAAGAGGTGTTAAGAAAAAAAACTTCCAAAATGCAAAATCTCAGCAGAGTTAAGGCAGAACAAACTACATGGAATGTGGTACTGTCCAATATGTTGTTCTGCTGGTATAACTGACATAAAAGCATATGGGATCATTTTTAAGGTTTTGCATTTTGAGTACATGTATGATTAAGTCAATGTAGCTGTGTGAATATATGATTGTTCTGGTTTTCTGGCAATTCAGGATGCTGGAGGGGGAGTAAATTCAAGTTGCCCAAAAATGAATTTTTTGAAATTTTGGTGAATCAAACAGTCAAAAAAACTCATTTTGGGATGGACAAAGAATTTAGTTTGACCCAAAACAAGATTTTATTTTTTTTATTTTGAGCAATTTTTATTGATTTTTTTAAACTTGAATTGAAGGAAATTTTGAAATTTTTTCACTATTTTAGATATCTTGGGGTAGGGGGGTTGTTTTGTTTTATGCCAGAACAATTTGACAAAGGCGACACAAATTCGTGAAACATTTGGGTGTTGCCGAATCTGCATCTTTCACCACACACAAAAAAAGTTTCAGAGAAAAAATTTCACCCAACATTATTTGGAATAGATATTGTGTGTCTGTTGCAGATGGAAATGAAGGTCTTATGGGGTGTTGGATAGAGTTGTAGACAGGATGAAGGTGGAAATGAATGTAGAAGTCTTTCCCCTGACCTTCTTATTTCCATGTGTTGAAGGGACGGAGTATTCCCTGGGGCAATCTCAACTGTCACTAAATATAGGTTTTGTTTGCTAATTATTACTCAGTGGTCAGTGATATCACCACTTCTTGTAGAAGAGGCATAGAAGATTGAATGTCAAGCAAGATTCTGCTAGTTCTTAGTCTAGTGAATAGACAAGTCCCAGCAGGTAAAGGAGGGTCCCAAGAAGATTCAGTGTGCTTATTCATGCACATGGCCTCACTGTGGCCAGTAGAATGGCTTGCCTGCGTAGATCTCCTTGCTGTGTTAGGACTTGCAAGATCAGATGCTAAATCAGGAAATGATTTTCAAATATTTCTTTACAGAGTGCACTTTGGGCCCAGTCCTACATCACTGCACTGGGGAGTTTAGTCATCGATTTCAGCGCAAACAGAATCAGTGTTTTTCTTGGTCATTTTCAATAGTATAATGTATTGTGGACAGGTCTGATATGGTGAGGTGCTGAGAGGCTTCAAGTCTCATTGAATAATCCTCATTTTGAAACCCCATTTCTGACCAGATTTTGCTCAGTGATTAGACCTGGTTAATACGGGTCTGTCTCATCTTCCGTTAGGGTTCCGTTCCACGCTTAGCACATAAAGTGAAAACAGCGTATAGTCAAAATTACATTGAGTTCAATGGCGGGCGGAATTGCCCGCACTACAGGTATAGTATTCAAATTGTTATTTTTCTCTTTTTGGGGGGAAGGGGGGTTGCCAACCGCGTAAAGCTGAAATTGCGCATGTTAAATTCGCGTAAGATGCGACAGACCTGTAGTGCAGCTATATTGTGTTTCTCTGAATGTTATACAAGAACTCTCCTGCAATGCCAAAAGATCTGAACTTCCCTAAATGTTTGGAGTGTTTTAATCCAAAGGTCCATTTAGTCTCCATTTCTAGACTTTTTAATCTCTAGTTATCTGGAATGGCTGTTTATCTGGAATGAGAGAGATTAAGATTTGTTCTCTGTAAAGATCACCATAAATTGCTGAGACACTGCTCAGGAAATGGTATTTTCACTGAAAAATCAAAAGACACTAAAAGTTTTCAATTTATTCCAGATATGTGGTGCACATTTTCCAGTTGTCAGTGAAACCCACCAATCTTTTTAGTTTTCAGAAATTGAAAACCAAAACGACTCGAGTGGGTTTTGTTTGTCAGTTTGTTATTGTTCAAAAACTAAAAAATGTCACATGAAATTATTTTACTTTTTTACCATGAACATTTCCATTTAAAAAATTAGGGGGGCTTTTCTGCTGAAAATTTGTTTTGACAGAAAATGTCCAACCACTTCCAATACTGGGTCAGATCCTACTTTCGCTTCACATTGGTGAAAATCAGGAGAAGCTGCTTGACTATCAGTGGGGATATACCCAGCGTGAAACTGCTGTAAAAGAAATTAAAATCAAACTCCTTGTTTGCAGAGCATTCCAGTCCTTTCCTGGTGTTTGTTTGGTTTATTCATTTCATAATTTCATGTTCCCCAATGCATCTGGAATAATGTGGGATTATCCTGGGGGTTAAATTGCACTGTCTGTACTATTCGGTTTCAATTTGTTATTTTTACAGTATGCAAAAGCAAAATGAACCTGTGTTCCCAGGCTGTTTATGTCTCCTTTACACACAAATACCGCAAACGAGGGATGTCTCTGATTATCCTACTGCCTCTGCTGCACACCAGAAACTCTCCTGCGTGCTCATTTAGAATGATTTAACCCAGCTAGAATGTTTCACAATGTGATATTGACATAAATATTCTGCTGCTCCTCTGCGACGCTGATGAAAGGAATTCCCTGCAGATGCCCCAAAATAGAGGAATGAAGCTAGCTCATGAAACACACTTTTTAGCCACAACACAAGTGGGCAGAGCAGGTCTTATGAACTGGTGATGAGTACTATCTGGCAAAGAGGCGGTTGCAGCTGAAGTTCTAAACAGTAGGAGATACCCACATCAAGTGTACATACTCCACCCCCCACCCAACACACCCCAAGTATACAAATGTGTACACGCAAGCACAATCAGGCAGACATACCCCATCACAATCACACCTTGGAACATGCGAATGCCTCCATCACAAGCACACACCTTCCTTTCTGAAGCCCAGTGTAACCCCCCATCCCTTTAGTCCTCGCTGAAATGCAGCTATGGGAGAGCCACAGGCAACCACTGCCAAAGTGCCAATTTTTCAAGCTAAACAATACGGCTGCTCACTCCAGGGAGGAAGCACAGCGCTAAGGGATGGAATTCTCAGCTCCAGCCTGCAGTAGATGAGTGGAGACATTTGGAAGTTATTTCAGCAGAGTCGAGGAAAACAAGAGAGGAGAGCGTGCACGCATCTCTCAACAATATGAGGCTTTGACCAGGTCCAGCCATGCCATGCAGGTTACAATGGCAGTAAGCATGGTATTGCTACACACAGACCTTCCTGAGAGAGACAAGGTCGACTGAGTCTGCTTCTTTCGGTGGTAACCATGCACATGATCTCCTTAAGGAACTTTAGTGTTCGAACCCTGGTGTGGGATTCAGGAGACATTGGTTCAGTCCCTGCCTTTGTCACAGGCCTTCTCTGTGAATGTGGGCAGGACAGGGTCTCTCACTAGGTGTGTGTACAGTACCTAGCATGATGGGCCCTCCAGTCTTGGTTAGAATCTCTACGCACTAAGTGAGTAAGTAAAGACCATTTATTTGTGTCTGAATACTGGTGACATCATAGCAGAATTTTTAGAAGCCTCCTCAATCCACGGCTAGATTTGAGCACTTATCAGTTGACCTCTCACACCATCTATCCATCTCCTCACTGGCCAGCCCCAAGTACAGGCATGGGCAAACTTTTTGGCCTGAGGGCCACATCTGGGTGTGGAAATTCTATGGCGGGTCATGAATGCTCACAAAATTGGGGGTTGGGATGTGGGAGGGGGTTAGAGCTCCAGCTTGGGTGCAGGCTGGTGCTCCAGGCTGGTATCAAGGAGTTTGGAGGGCAGGAGGGGGACCAGGGCTGGGACAGGGGTTTGGGGCATGGGAGGAGGTCATGATGCAGGCTCCAAGTGGCACTTACTCAAGCAGCTCCTGGAAACAGTGGCACGTCCCGCCTCTGGCTCCTATGTGGAGATGCAGCCAGGCAGCTTTATATGCTGCCCCGTCTGCAGGTGCCACCCCTACAGCTCCCATTGGCCGTGGTTCTCAGCTAATGGTAGCTGCAGAGCTGGTGCTTGGGGCAGGGGCAGTGTGCAGAACCCCCTGACTGCCCCTATGCATAGGAGCCAGAGGAGGGACATGCCACTGCTTCCGGTAGCCATGCGGAGCCATGGCACACAGGAGCAGGGCAAGCCCCTGACCGCACTCCCCGGCAGAAGCTCAAGGGCCAGAACAAAAGGTTTGAAGAGCCGGACGTGGCCCACGGACCATAGTTTGCCCACCCTAGTACAATGTCCCATCACCATTCCTTCCATGACAACTCTCTCGAAGTTATGTCTATCTCTATGCCTGATGTGATCAAAGTACATAAATTTAAGTTCGCACCTGCTGATTTCCAACAGCAGTGTCTGCTTCTCTCCAATAATACTTCTAAAGCTTTTGTCCTCTTTTCCATTGCCAGCACCACATCTCAAAGGCTTTCATTTTCTTCATATCAGCATCATTAATTTCTCATAATTCATATCCATAAGTTTCTAGAGAAAAAAAATTAAGCTTCATACATTTTGAGATGCCGTGATTTTTTCCAAACTTTTGGGAAAGGCCATGGCTGAGTGAGTTATCCCTATTCTTCTACCAATTTCTTTGGAGCAGCCTGATGTACACATTTCATTTTTGCCATATTCGGGGATATTAGAGAGACAAGGTGGGTGAGGTAATATCTTTTATTGGACCAACTGCTGTTGGTGAAAGAGACAAGCTTTCGAGAAGTTGGTCTAAAAAAAGATATTTTTTCACCCACCTTTGAAATATCCTGAGACCAGCACAGATACAACTACACTGCATATTCAGGGATTGCCCATATTCGTCATTAACTCTTTTTGCAGATCAAAACATTTGGTGCATTGCATCAGTGGTTATAGCGAAAAGCAGCATGTCATCAGCATATCTGAGAACATTTAAGAAGTGTTCACAAATGGAAATCACAATTTCTTCTACTTTATCAAAATCTTTCAGGGCTTGTCTCATAATAAATTCTGTGTACATGCTGAAAAGTCTTGGGGACAGAATACTCCTTTGTCTCATATCCTACCCAATGGAAAACCATTTGCTGTCACCCACTGCTCTTTGCATCATGGTCTGTTGGTGAGGCCAGGAACTTGAGAAGAGTTCAATAAGACTCTCTGGAATCTTCATGTCTGTCAGGATCCTCCAAAGCTAGTCATGTTGGAGAGTACCGAACACTTTTGAGTAGTCAATGAAACACATGGTCAATGGATGATTGTATTCCTTGCATTTT
The DNA here is from genome assembly GCF_003597395.2 of Chelonoidis abingdonii. Classification (NCBI taxonomy): domain Eukaryota; kingdom Metazoa; phylum Chordata; order Testudines; family Testudinidae; genus Chelonoidis; species Chelonoidis abingdonii. The sequence goes on from NC_133770.1 coordinate 8,339,391, forward strand.
TTAGTAATGTGATACTTGTTTACTATCTGATCATGAAATCAGCTTGTGGTGCTTCTGCTTCTGCTTATAAAATATATGATATATCTATCTCATAGAACTTGGAGGGACTCTGAAAGGTCATCTGTCATTTGCTTCATGCATTTCTGGATTATGTAGAACAGAACCTGTCACATGCCATATCAAGGAGATGATACGATTGTTCCTACATTCCGTTCGTCTCCTTTCTTTGGTAAGGACAGAAAATGTCCTTCATCCAGTTGTCTGGCCAATTTCTAGTAATCCATAAATTGCTGGAACTTTTCCACGTGAGATCCATACCACAGTCACCAATTGCTTTTAACAATTTTGCTGGAATTACAAGGAACTGAGCAGACAGATACAAAGGCAGAAGAGATGAAACACAAGTAAATACGTAGTGGCAAAACGCACAGAACTTGAGAACTACATAGAGGACAACACAAAAGGTATGTTCACAGTGGTCTCACTTCTTACCAAAATGTTTCCCCCACTCCCAAGCAAAACAAAAGCTCATGATGGTACAGTCATGGCTGAACGTGATGGCAGCAAATGCCGATCTCCAATCTGTATGCTTCTTCAGAGGCTACTTGCCATACAGGATGACAGAAAGGAGAGAATGCAGCTGGAAGAATCAGTCCTTTGAGAGGAAATGGTACATGCTGCTAGGTAAAGGAAGCATGGGAAAGCACCAGGGGTAGATAATGTACCAGCAGAATTGTTAAAAACAATCAATGAGTGCAGTACTGGTCTCTAAGCAGGCCCACAATGAAAACAGGAGCCTCCATGTACACAGTAGTGAGAGTAAATCCTCAGCACACGTCTCTGTGAGGAGAGGGGTCCACGGAATTATAGGCGCTCCCCAATCTGATCAGATAGTCGCTTTGCCAAGTCAAGGATTGCGCTCTAGAGTCCGTCTTCTAGTGCTAGTTTGAAATGTGTCCCATAACAGGGCTTCCACTGGCACAGTAACCAGGGTGACTGTACCTCTGACCCTTCCTGGTCTCATCAGGACTCATGCTTCTCAATATCACCCAGCTCTGGATGGATTCGTGCCTCCTCCCACTCTCAGACCAGGCCTTGGCCAAAGTGCACTGGTACTAAGTGTGCTTACCTCAGCAGCCCTGACTCAGGCTCAAACCTTGCAGTTCTGCTCCCTCCAGGGCGATGACAGTAGGATTCAAGTGTCATCCTTAAAGCAAAATATAGTTTATTTAGAGCAAAAGTATTTAAGAGAAAAAGGATCCTACAAACCAATAAACCCATCTATTTGCATGCCTGCTTACCAGGGATCTGACCATCTTCCACAAGGGGACCTTGGAAAGACTAGCCCCCAACAATCTCTTCCACAGAGCTCCTATCAGCTTGTCACCTCGCCTGAACTCGCTGACAGCAACCTGGGCAGGTCCTGGCAACTTACCCTCCTTTACGGGAAACAAGGCCCTTTTAAATCGTTTATAGGCCTTTAATCTGGCAACTCTCAGCTCTGACAAAACAGGTTTTGCACAAAGAACTGGATTTGTAATGCGAACAGCCTGCCCCATTGTCTCCAATTGGTTGTCTAGATGTTCTTCTCTGGGATGCCATTGTGTTGCTTCCCTGTTCATTCTTCCAACATCCCTGTCTTCCTAGATCAAAGCATTCACACAGGAAAGGCTTCTAACTCCCGTATAAACAGCTTCCCTTTGCTACCCAAGTCGCATATAGGGTTCAGAAAATTGCTACATCGCATGATTACATCACAGCTCCACTTGGGTCTCCTCCACCATTAATAATGACAATCTATTCAATAGTCAGTGGATCTGGCTGCCTGCAACTTTGCCCCAATATTTGTTCCTATTTGCATTTCAGCTCAACGCTGGAAGTCTGGAAGCCAGTGCGTTTGGGCCCCGTCCCCTCAGGTGCGACGGGGAGCCAGGGCGCCTCCTTCCCTGCCGCTGGATGGCTCACGCTCCGCTCCCGTCCTCGAGGGCTGCAAAAAAAAGTCTATGGCCCAAGCCCTCAGGCAAGGCGGGGCAGCAAACAGTTAGGCTCAGCTTGGGGCTGAGCAAACAAAGTCTATGGCCCCAAACCTTCAGGCAGGGCGGGGCAGCAAACAGTCAGGCTCAGCTTGGGGCTGAGCAAACAAAGTCTATGGCCCCAAGCCTTCAGGCAGGGCAGGGCAGCAAACAGTTCAGGGGGCTCTGACCCTTTGGAGCAGGGCAGAGCAACAAACAGTTCGGGGGGGGCGGCTCTGACCCTTTGGAGCAGGGCAGAGCAGCAAACAAACAAACTGTAGCTCTGGGTGAAGGGGGATACTGCCACCCGGTTATGGGTGGCAGGGGGAACGCAGGCCCACCACAGACACCTGTAGCTGGGTGGTGAAGGGGGATTTCTGCCACACTGGTTGAATTTGCACTGTTGCGAGGATAGGCCCGAGAGGGTTGGTGACGGGAGAGCGCTGAGGGCACAGCCAGGCCCCAATCACGCCTCTCGCGTTCAGTCAGCCCCCGGTCCCGCACCCAGCCTCTCCCCTCTGCGTTCAGCCCGGTCAACTGTCAGCGCAGTCGCCCCCGCTACAGGCGGTCAGTGATCCGTACACCGCAACACACTGACGTGGTCCGTGCTCAGTAGGGATCGTGGACCGCATACAGAACAGACCATGGAGCTCGGGGCCCTCTGGGCCGACATGTTGGTCAGCCGCCCCCGTGGCTACTTCCAATCCCCCCTTCTCCGGGTATCTGTCCTTCCTCGCGACGTCGAGCGTCCCAGACATGGTTCCTCGGAAACTGGGAGGTCCGTATGGGTCGGTGGCTCCTCCGGATAGCCGCAGCAGGGATCGTTGCAGCTGGGGGTCCTCCGGGTACCTGGCGCGGGGCGGTCGGCCCACAACCGCCTCTTCGGGGGGGAAATTAGTTGGGGGGCCCGGGGGCAGCTCCGGCCAGCGCCTCCTTACTGGAGGTGGGCCTGAGGTTAGGCTGGGTCGAGCGAGAGCTCGGGCCTCCACGTCCGTGCTCCTCCTCTCCGGGGCCGGCGCTGAACTGAGCTCTGAGCCTGGCTTCTTATACTTCTGCTCCCCCTTTGACTCCAGGGCGGGGAACAGGCGGTAGTGGCTCGCCCATGGGGCGTGCCTGGCTCTGGGCTCGCAGTTCCCCTCAGGTGCACGGGGAGCCACGGGCGCCTCCTTACAAAAGCCTACTCCCTTGTTACCATGGCCTAAGATAATCATCTGCCCAGTTTGATGTTTTATACCTCTTCAAAATATTTGTAGGCTGTTTCCAGAGTCCTGAGCCAAGCTGTATATCTTGGCAGTTTTAATTTTTCCTCGGGTAAAGGACACGAGCGGGCTAGGCAGCAGTTCTGCAGAAAAGGACTAAGGGTTCAGGTGGACGAGAAGTGGATGAATGATCAGCATGTGCGCCTTGTTTGCCCAGAAGAGCTAACGTCAATTGCTGAAGTAGGGGCATTGGGCCAGCAGATTGAGGGACATGCAATATTCCCCTCTATCAGCATTGGTGAGGCCTTCGCATCTGATACTGTGTCCCAGTTTGGGGGCCCCACACTACAAGAGAGTGGAAAACTGAGAAGAGTCCAGCGGGCGGGCAACAAAAATGATCAGGGGGCTGGAAACACTGACTTATGAGAAGAGGCTGGAGGGATATGGGATATTTAGTCTGCAGAAAGAAGAATGAGGGGGATTTGATAGCTGCTTCAAACTCCCTGAAAGTGGGTTCCCAAGAGGATGGATCTAGACTTGTTCTCCGAAGTGGTACAGATGACAGAACAAGAGTAATGGTCTCAAGTTGCAGTGGGGGAGGTTTAGGTTGGATATTGGGGAAAACTTTTTCACTTGGAGGGTGGTGAAGCACTGGAATGGGTTACCTAGGGAAGTGGTGGAATCTCCTTCCTTAGAGGTTTTTAAGGTCAGGCTTGACAAAGCGCTGGCTGGGATGATTTATTTGGGAATTGGCCCTGCTTTGAGAAGGGGGTTGGACTAGATGACCTCCTGAGGTCCCTTCCAACCCTGATATTCTGTGATTCTATGAAATCATTCTCTCTAGTCTCTTAATCATTTTTTTTTCTCTTCTCTAAACTCCCTCTGGCTCATCTGTATCTCTCTAGTAATGAGGTGCCCGCGCCTAAACGCAACATCCCTGGTGCGGTCTCACCAGACTCATATCCCTTTCTACTCCAGGACATCATCTTTCTGCTTCCTCAATCTCCAGCATTGCAATGACCTCTCCTGCTTCCGCAATGCATTGCAAAATCACAGCCCAGTTTGCTGTCCAGTGTCCACTACCACCCTGACACCTTTGTCGGCAGAACTGCCAATGAGTATGTTTGGTTCTGAAAGTTTTTCTTCCCAGATGGGCTGTATATGTTGCACTGTTCCATGCTGAATCCCATGTAATTTCCTGCCTGGCTCTCTAACCTCTCCCTGGCTCATTGCATTCTTCTCTCATCACTGATCTTGACAACTCCTTCCAACGCCTCCATAGGTTTCATTAGGATGCTCCAGCTTCCAGTTCAATAAGTGTCCTATTCTGTTCTCTGAAACTGCATTGGGCCCAATTGTCATCTCCAACTGGGGAACACTTGATGCAACTGAGATGAGGGGGAGCAATGCAAAGGATCTGTTACACAATCTCTGAGGGGGTCTGTTCTGCTCTGGTCCACTCCTCCCACCCAAAAGTTAGAAAAGTGCAGTCCCCTTGACACTATGAAATCTTCCTGGGGCCAGCTCAGCCAGCTTAAGAATGGCATGGCACCTGGATAGCCATGCAAAGCTGCCCTAATGCAGGAGAAGATCTGACTTCCATGGAATTACTCCTGGTTTACACCAAAGTAAATGTAAATCACAGTCTAGGTCTTGCCTTATGATATTGATGGGTGAGATTTCTCAAGTCATATAAATCCAGCCAATGCACGTCAGAGTTTGGGTCACTTTGGAGATATAAGGCCTAGCTCTGCCCTGACTTACACCTATTAATCCCAGTGGGGTTTCGCAGGCTGTGAACTTAATGAAGGTCTAGCTCATGTACTCGTTCTACGCGGCAAACCCGTGGTGTGATGTGTGTTGTAACTCCTAAGAGGAGCAGAGAATGGCATGAATAGCAACAGGGACTGGGAAAGGTTACAGAACGGCAGTGAGAAAAGGATGTGTCTTGATTCTGTGTTTCTCCCATGCTTTGACGATGCCGATTAAAATGTCACACCCAGCTCCTCGATTATTGATTGCTTTTATGATCTACATTTATGGCACTTTCCTTTATGAATATTACTGGCGGAAGGAACATCCTGGCACATTTCAAAATCCCCTTGAAGCACTTAACGACCTGTGACCACCGCCAGCAGGTCAGGTGACATATCAGCTGTCTGTCTTCTGTTCCCACTCCCCCTTCCACTACCCCAACCCCAACCCCAACCCCAACCCCATAGCCTATCCTTCCTCCAGCCCCAACTAAAATACATTGTTAACCAGTTTTAACGTGTTTACAAAGCAGAATACCAATCCGGGCACTTCCTACAACCATGTGTTATTCATTTGGATGTATCGCAAAAAACATTGTTTCTTGTGGCATTTCCAAATAAAAACCTCATGGCTCTGACTCTAAAATGTTACACAAAGCACTGCCCTTGTGATATTTGGGGCCGGGGGGTGGGGATGGAGGGTTTTTTTTCTGTCTTTCCTTTTTTTTTTTAAATAAGAGCAGAGCAAAGATTTTTTGGCACAGAAACTGTATTCCATTCTGGATTGTATTATCTGAAACCCTTAAGGAAAATCTGCATAGCACTTCCCTACACCTGATCATAATGTATCAAATATGCGTCTCCTTCTAGGATAGCTTATAAACCTGCAAGGTCTGGTCTCTTGGAATGTAACATTGCCGTCCTCTTTCTTTCCCAGATTATTTCTGTTAGTTCATTTTTTTATCAGCACGATGAAAATAAATGGCAAATCAAAGTCATATTTTAGGATGTTTTTCACTGTCACTTGACAGATTTAGGACCAGATTCCTCCATCTTTACTAATGAAGAGAATGTCCTGCTACATGGAAATCAATTGGACCAGAGCTGGTTGAGAGACTGAAAACTGGTTTAAATGAAAAATGTTGAAACTTCAACATCCGTTTCATTCATTCATCCTAGCTTTTTCTCTTTCAGCTGTCTACAGAGACCCCCCTCTGAAGTCTAGAGCTAATCCAAAGGCTTTTAGCAGATACAAACTCATCTCTGGATGGGGGCCACAAGAAGGAAAAAAAGAACAGGATGAATAGATTTTGAGGCTCGCAGGAACCATTAGATCTTCTAGTTTGAGCATTTGTATGATGCAGGCCATTGAATTTCATCCAATTATCCCTATCCTGGGTCCAATAACTTGTGCCAATGGTGCTAAGTACCTTAAAGAGGCAATAGCCAAGCTGAGGAGCTGAGCATCTTTAAGCTAAGGGAAATAGAACACAGGTGCTGCATATGATTCATGGGACAGAACACACACTAAAGAGGGGATCGTTTCACAGTCTAGGAATCCGATTTGGCATATAGATTCCAGATAGTCACTGATGTAAACTACAGAAGGGCTAATGGATTCAATGGATCTTTTCCAACTGAATATCATGCAGTTTGCTGTGTGTGTTGAGCCCTTAATAAAAACTTAGCTCTTATAATCAGTAGATCTCAGGAGAGGTGTAAGGAAGATAAGTATCCCTGTCTATATCACAGATGAGGAAACTCAAGCACAGAAGAATGAAGTGAGTTGGCCAAGGTCCTAGAACAGGTAAATAGCAGAACCCAGAGGTCCTAGTACCAAAGCCAGTGCCCTGTCAACCAGACTACTCTGCCTTTTGCTTGGGTAAGACCAGAAAAAACAAGATGTCGTCTTCTCTGTGTAGCCACTGGTGCTGGCTCAATAATTTTTGAAACCACCTTATTTGAACAGGACTGTGAAATTCATCAATCATTCTGCAGATATTATTCTACCCATGCTGTAGCAGAGAGTAAAGATCTCATGGCATTTGTGCCCTGCACCAAAATTTTCTCTCTCCCCACCCTTTTTCACCTGGCTGATGGGCCTAACAGCTCTTTTCCACCCCAGAAGTGGCTGCAGTAAGGGGGGGTGCTGTGTTCTTTGAAAGGTTTTGGGAATGGAAAGTAGAATTGCTAGAAGAACTAGACTATTATCATTACACCAGTAGTACCTAGAATTCCCAACTGAGATCAGGGTCCCACTGCACTAGGGAATGTAAATACACACAGAAAGGCATTCTCTACCACCAAGGGTTTGCACTCAAAATACACAAGCCAGCTAAAGGAAGGCTTTTTATCTCTAATTTTCAGTGGGATAATAGAGAGATTGACGGGAAGATTGTCAATGGCACAAGATTCCTAACTCCCACTGGAAGTCAGTTGTGCCTTAAAATATCTCCTGCTAAATGATTCACCAGAGATCAGCTGAATCCAAGGCCAGTGCCTCACCCACAAGACCGTCCTTCTTCCCCATGCCTCCTGGTTGCCAGAAACCCACAGACCTTTGTAGACTCTGGTGGAGCTGTCTCTTCTGCACTTATGGCCAGAGCCAGTCTTTCTGTGGACATGTGAGATCAACCTCAGAAACAGCAACAGGACCGGCAGCAAAGCAGCCAGCAAGCAATTAATTTATGAGGGGGCATGCCTTCCCTTACACATGGCTCATGTTGACCTGACCTAAGGCCAGCTGTGGCCATGGGGAGATGCCAACATACACACAAACATGGCACGGACACACACAGCTCACAATGCTGCCCTCCAAGATCGCCAAGTGAAAGGACACAGTTTCAAACAAATGACAATCACAGACATCTCAGCCTCTGGGATGAGGGCAACTTTTAGCAAGGAGGAAATGCACCAGGGAGAGGTGCATTTGATCTCTACACACTTTTTATTGTGTCTTATTTACAAAAGTTCTTAGATTAAAGTTTTTAATCTTCCAGCCTCTCTCTCTCTGGCGGGTTGAGCTGCTGGATTGAAAAATATTTTGCCTCCAGTGTTCCTCTTTCTTGACCCCCCATGCGGGTGCCCATAGCAGTGCCACTGATCTGGAGATATATATTATCATCAAATTTGAAATAGTTGTGTGAGAGGATAAAGGCACAGAGCTCAGCAACCAGTTGTGCTGTGGCATCATCAGGGATACTGTTCCTCACAATGTGCCAATATTTTTATGGCTGACCTGGAACAATGCTTCCTCAGCTCTCGTCCACTCACGCCCCTTCTCTACCTACGCTACATTGATGACATCTTCATCATCTGGACCCATGGGAAGGAGACTAGGTGACTGGAAAAAATTCCACCACGATTTCAATATGCTTGCCACACCACCATCAACCTCAGCCTTGGACCAATCTACGATGGAGGGTCACTTCCCTGACCACCACGGTTGCAAAATAATGGATGGTCACTTAAACACCACCCGAAGGAACCGAAAACGCTACCGATCTGCTGCATGCCCTCTAGCTTCTTCATGCCTCCAGCTTCCATCTCGGGCACATCACAACGATCTCTTTGTTACAAGCCCAAGCACTGAGGTTACAAAAGTTCCAGGGGACCAACACCTAACAATACTCTCCACAAGCTTTCTCAAAACTACAATACGCGCACGAGGAAATAGAGGAACAGATTAACACGAGCCATAATGTACGCCAAACCTGCGGCCTACTTTCAAGACAAACCAAGAAAGAAGACCAACAGGACTCCACTGGCCAATTCACATGACCAGTCCCAGCTAAAACCCCTCGGCAATGCATCGATCAGGGATTCTTTAACCCATCCTGGACATGATCCCACTACTTTCACAGGCCTTGTGGTGGCAGGCAGTCCTCGGCCCCAGTCAGAACAGACCTGCCAAACGCGAAGCATATTCTCACCAGTAACTGGCACATCGCACCATAGTAACGTCTAGCTCAGGAACGAATCCCATGCAACAAATCTCGATTGCCAACTCTGGCCACTTATCCTAGCACCAGTGCCATTCACACAGGAGCTAATCCAGATTCAACCACGACCATCAACTGGTTCATGTATTCACTTTGCACATGCCACCAATTGTAATATATGCCATCATCTGCAGCCATTGCCCCTCTGTATGTAACATAAAGCCAGATGTGACAGTCTCTTACAGAAAAGGATAAATGGTACACATAATCAGATATTTTAGGATAATGGCAATATACAAAAACCTGTAGGAGAAGGACTTCAAACTCGCTGCCACCCCCCACAATAAGCAGATCTTAAGGTGGCCATCCTGTCAGGCAAAAAACCTTCAGGACCAGGACTTTCACAGGTGAAACTGTGAGCTTCAGTATCATCTGCACAATTTGACAGCCAATCAGCTCAGGATTAAAGACAAATAAGACTGTTGAAATGGCTTGCCAAAACTACAAAAACCAGTTCTCGTCCTCCTTGATTTCACACCTCAACTGCGTAAGAAGAGGGCTCATCTCCCTGATTTGAACTAACCTCATATATACTTCTAGCTTGCATTCTTGCTTGTATATCTAATATATACCTGCCCCTGGAAATTTCCACTACATGCATCTGACGAAGTGGGTATTCACCCACAAAAGCTCGTGCTCCAAAAGGTCTGATAGTCTATAAGGTGCCACAGGATTCTTTGCTGCTTTTACAGATCCAGACTACCACGGCTACCCCTCTGATACTATACACATAGAACTGTTTTTTGCCAAACCAAATGAGAAATAGGAGCTCAACGCCAACAAAAAAGAGGAGGCCATTGACGTTTTGGAAATTACGGTTTGTCTAGATGGAAGGGGTTGTTTTGTCTTGCAGCACAGCAAAAGCAATGGGACACTCTAGGGACAAAGGAGTCTTTGAGAGAGATGACCACCCAGTCTAGGTTAACCCGAGATGCACCAGAACATGAAGATGGTCTTGCTGTCCCAGACTGGCATCATCATCATCATCATCATCATCAACATCTCCCTTTCTGGCCTTCTTGGTCATAGTCAGGTCTGTTATGTCAGAGAGGCCTTAACCTAGTTTGACTTCAGCAAGGAAAGATAGCGTCACCACTGCCACATCCATCAAGATGAGGGGCCACACATGGGCCACACATTCTGATGGCTCAGTATGGCACAATTACCAGAACCTTGGTTCTGTGTCTAGTATTCATTAGAGCTGGTCTGGAAATTATTTTTTCCCTTGAAACAATTTAGATGAAAATGGGGAAAAATTATTTGTGTCAAAAAATTTCTTTGCAATTTCTTTTAAGAATTTTCACAGAAAAAAATAAAAACAGAAGATTTGGGGGTTCAGCAACCAAAAGCCGAAATATCTCAGTTTAAATAATTGTTGAAAACTCAAAAGGTATGTGGGTTTTTTTTTGTTTTATTTTGTTTTGTTTTTTGACAAAGAGTGAATTTTCTTTCAACAAAACCAGAATTTTGAGGGAAAATTCTACTTGCCAAACAGCCAATTGACATCGAAAAAACATTTTGATGGAAAATTTCCAACTCAGCTTCAATGTTTAAATAGCAGCGTTCCTCTAAATGGATCCCAAATGCTTTGCAAACATCATTAACTCATTGCACAGTAGATCTGTCCACATGAATCAGTTCTCCCATCTCGGAGGGGCAGCTATCTCTTGGGTAGAACATGACAGTTTTTCATATGACAGTAGCAGCTAGCGGCCACAAGTGCAATCAGACAGTGTTGTACAGAGACTTAGGAAGTGACAGTCTCTGCCCCAAAAAGCTTACAATTTAACTAGACAACAAAGGAAATATTATTAGCCTTACCTGACAGACAGGGAACTAAGACACAGATCAACTAAATGGCTTGTCCCAGGACACACAGAAAGTGTATAGCGCAGCTAGGACACAAACCTAGATCTGTTGAATGCTAGTTAAATACCTTAGTCATGGCATTTATATCTGCAGAATAGCATTACAAAACAGACTAGATTTAGAGACGATGATAGTTAACTCAGGCCTGTCAGGAGCTGCCATGTGAAAACAAACCATTATTCCAAGTTGCTTAGTTTCTCTGTGCCTCCATTCTGCAAAAACGGAGGGAATGGAGTCTACCCAACTTTGTGAAGCACTTTGAGATCTGCACAAGAAGAGTAATTATTACATTTTTTCCCTACAAGGCATTTTAGAATCCCCTTTGCACGGACTCAGGGCAGGGGCCTGCAAGTCCCTTGCTTACAGAGATGTCCCTGCACAGATGAACAGTCCCACTGATTTCATAGATTTTAAATCCAGCAGGGACCATGCCGAGCATCTAATCTGAGCTCCTGCAGAGTGAAGGCTATAACCTGCACTTGAACCTCACTGAGTAAATTCTGCATCAAGTCCGTAACTTCCATCTGAGCTATAGCATCTCTTTTAGAAAGACATTAAGTCTTGATTAAAAGACTGAAAATAATGGAGAATCCACCATGTCCCTAGGTTCCAATGGTTAACTACTGTGACTGCTACTGGCATGCAGCTTCAATGGAAATGCTCACATAAGCGAGGGGTGTTTGTGTGAATGAAATTCTGCAGCATCAGCCCTATAATCTTCTGGTTCAGCTAAGGGCCTCAGGAGATGTAAGCAGAGCTGCTTATCATTGAAGAGTTACACGTGCTGTAAGCATGGGTGCATCCTTGTAAACTACGCCTGCTTTCAGGTCCCTTTAGCAGAGCAAAGGGGAAAGGAGTCAGTTTTTCTTAGCACATGCCTCAGATGGCACGTGACCATGATTCATCACGAATTTGATCCAGTGGCTGGATCATTAGCTTCCCCGGCCTGGACCAGGTACTCACAGGGAGCGCCACATGAATGCTGATCCATGCCCCCCCCCAGGGAGTCAATGAAAGGGGCTAAGTGTCAATGAGAATCAGGCCCTTGGTACATTTTGTTCCATTTCTTTGTCTTTATGTTAATGGAAATGGTCACAGCAGAGCCATTCCCTGCTGCCACATAACCTCAGTACTTTAAGCGGCTGACCAAAAAAGCAATAACCAGGATATGAGACAAAACACCTGATTTGATGGGTAATTGTTCTTATTGCTGCGTGCTGTGGAAATAAAAGAGAAAGACAGAGGTCATATTTCTGACTTCAGACACATAACAGCTCAGGTCTGAGTAGATTCCCATGGAGTTTGTAATGAAAGAAAACACTGAGCAAAATTATTGTCTCATTATCTTCAGATTATTATTAGACAATGTTATTCTACTTGGAAAAAAAATCCCCGCTCCGTATGAAAAAAAGATAGAATTTGCCTGAGTAGCATCTGAGAGGCTGATTCTTGACCTCCTGGCCTTTACCTTGTCAGAAGGGTTACCGGACTTTACCTCAGTGAGTGCGTGGTGCCTTTTCCAAGTATAGCAATGTGGTATTACTTGTTATTTGTGAGCCTTTGACTTCGTCTGTGGAGACGGTTGAGAATCCCAAGGGTTTCACACAGTTTAGCATGAATAACGCTTTGTCATTTGGCTGCTGGGAAGTGCATTATCGGCCATTCCTTATTGGCTATTTGTCAGTCATTATTCTCCAGGTTCAAATGCGCATTTCATCCAGTGGGGAGGCAGAAACAATACCATGGGACTCTGGGTGACCAATGGCACACTAAGAATCACCAACAGGCCTATGCAGTGGGCAGTGTGGGCTGGTGGATTTTGCCACCTTTACCACCTTGAATAGGACTTTATTGGGAGTAAGAATGACAGACTCCCTGCTGCTTCATGGGTGGGGACTGAGGAGGAGCATTCACCTCACACCTTCACTGTACTGACCAAAGCAGCTAAGCTAATGTGTGGAGTGTCCAAATTTGCTGCTGTGCTAGACGAAGGAGGGAGAGGAACATATCTTCCTTGTACAGCTCCTGGGGCAACACAGCTACACACAGTCCCATATACCGTGTGGCAAAGCAACTACCCGGTCCTTTGCCTGGTGACAGTTTGTAGACTCTCTGGGGGACACTTCACGGACACGAGCTACTTGACATGCGTAACAAGGGGCAGAAGCGGGGTCCTTTGAGATCAAACCATAGGCTGCAAATTGTCAGCAATAAACCTTCTAAATACTTATAAAGGAGGGAAGTGCTTGTAGGAATCAGGCCTGGTCTGGAAATGCAGCAAGGGCTGAAATCAGTCGGACAAAACTGGTCACGAGAAATACCTCAGGAAACAGAAACCATATTGTTACCTAAACTCAGAGAGTCTGGAATACCCCTGGCCAGGCAGGAGTAAAATAATGCTACTGGAACTGTGCTTGGAGAGTCATCAGGCCTTTTGACCAGTTGTATGATAGAGCAGCTCTAATCCTCTGCATACGGCTTTGAAAAATGTACCCAGGAGGGACTACTAGATCATTAAGATCAGATCTGCAAATGGCTCGGTGGAAGCATATTTTTACATTTTGATGGAGAAATATGTTTCACTCGTGTAGAATGCTGCATTTTTATCGCCCAGAACCTACAGCATGTTCAAAGTGATAGGAATTTAGTGCTCTGTATATTCACATATTTTGCATGGGGTTCACTTTCATTTGCATCCTTAGACACAGCTTCTCTCCAAGAAAGACAGCCTAGCTGCAGTGCATCAGAAGTGAACAGCTCTCAATTCAAACGGTAGGGCCAGGCTGTGTTTCTGGGGACAGCCTCTAGCAAGGGGTGGTGTGCAAACTCATCCCCCCAGGAGTAACGCCAGGAGGTGCTCTGATACAGACTCCCCCTCTTTGGCAGAATTCTCTCCCCTGCTCTCTCCTTGCTTTGTGGAGTAGGAATTTGCTATTGGCCTATAGCGGCAAATTACAATAAACGTCCAGACGCCCACTCAGCTGGTGGATTGGGGGTGGAACCAAAGCTTCACCCATTTCCCCACCCACTCCCCACCCACCTTCTTCAGGAGTGGGGCCTGGCCTCAAGCGCTGAGTAGCCCATGCCCGGGCATGAAATGACGGTGATTTTTACTCTCCGACTCCCCAGCACAGGTATATAATCCACATCACAACTTAGCCTTGTACGTACACTAGGGATCGTTTCACCCCTCCCCCACCCCAGAAGGCAGTCTCTGGTGAAGAGGGCATGAAATACAGCAACTGTGTAACAGATAACAACTCTGCTGCACCATGGTATGGCGCATGAAATGCAGAACATGTAATTCTGTTTGGAATTTGTCCAGCACTCCAGGGTGAACACCCTTACGCTGACAAAAAGTGCCCCAGGATCTCTGATGGCCGCAAGTGAATACGGTGTCAATTTTAGATCTTCTTTGTGTTCCATGATGATACAGAGATATGACCATGAAAAGTGCTTTATGTATCCTAAGGCTGAGTTCTGCCTTCAGTTATACCCACGAGTGATGGGGCTTAACGTCCATCACCTGCAAGGCTAGCGAATGCACCCAATTAGCTTGGGGAAGTGAACAGCTAAGTGGTTCCCAGCCAGAGGGGGCAGAGCTAAGCCATAATAAGTAGACTGAAGGAGCCCAGTTGGGAGAGAGATGATAGAGGAGATAAAAGCAGCAGAGAGTCCTGTGGCACCTTATAGACTAACAGACGTTTTAGATCATGAGCTTTCGTGGGTGAATACCCACTTCGTGAGATGAATGTAGTGGAAATTTCCAGGGGCAGGTATATATGTGCCTAGCAAGCAAGCTAGAGATAATGAGGTTAGTTCAACAAGGGGAGGAGGCCTCTTCTAGCAGTTAGGTGTGAACCAATGGAGGAGAAACTGGTTCTGTAGTTGGCAGCCATTCACAGTCTTGTTTAACCTGAGCTGATGGTGTCAATTTACAGATGAACTGAAGCTCAGCAGTTTCTCTTTGAATCTGGTCCTGAAGTTTTTTTGCTGCAGGATGGCCACCCTTAAGGTCTCTATAATGTGTAGCCGCATGGGAGGTTGAAGTGCTCTCCTGCAGGTTTTTGTATATTGCCATTCCTATATCTGATTTGTGTCCATTTATCCTTTTCCGTAGAGCTGTCCAGTTTGGCCGATGTAAGGCGTAGCAGTATAACCGA